>NC_137276.1:138270000-138522500 GCF_054371585.1 Giraffa tippelskirchi
TGGCGTTGTTGGTTTTGACTTTAACAAGTTTGGTCGGTTTCAATTATCTGGAAGCAAAAAAAGACTAACTTCCCAATTCCAGGTTTAGGGAGGACCAAAAAAATATTCACAAAAAGAAAAGATTGTCACAACAGGAATTAAAATCAAGGTTCTTGAGCTATTTAAGAAGTCAGCATTTCAAAGCATATTGCCACAAATAGTTGATATACACAACCTCCCCCCCTCAAAACACACACACACACACATATACACACAAGGCTTTAAAAATATATGTAGCAACCAGGCCAAGCAGCTGCTTAAATTTTAATCCTGCTTAAACAATAAAAGAATGGTATGACTCCTTTATTGGTTTTCCATTGGAAGTGTTTGGGGCACCCATTTAACAAGAGACAGAAGAAAGATTCACTCCTGCCAAAATAATTTAAAATATGCAAAACTTAAAAATATCTGTTGTTATTACTATGAAGTATAGGTATCATTAATAATAATAGCATCAATAATGAAATATGTGAAAAGTAACAGAATACTAGTGTTTGGAGATAGAAAAACCACCAAGCTCACCACAAGATAGAAAAAATTAAAACCAGAGGAGTTAGGCTCAAAAAGTCCAAAGCTATGAATAAAGAAATTTTAAAACATTATCTACATATTACATATGACAAGTTGGATTTAGACAGTAGTCAACACATAAGAAAGGTGGCTTAGAATTCTTCAATTATTTACCTGCGTGATAGGAAAGTAATTTACTGTGCTTAATAAGAAGTTAATTAGTTTTAAATGATCATTTTCATAAAACTAGTAATTCTAAAGATAAATCAGATTCAAACAATAGTTACAACTGATCACTCAGATTTTTAATCCCTCAGAGGAGATCAAAATTGAAGTCTAGGAAGAGAATTTTTAAATGCCTTCCCCATGTAGAAATATGGTTTGCTCTAGAAATTGTATTGGATTTCCACACCTCCCCACATAATCCTCAAAATCTACACAGTACAGAGTATTGAATCTTGTACATTTCATTATATGCTTGAATTAATTCATCCTATATGGAATTGTTACCTTTACAACAAAACAAAATCACTATTCATTATTGAGAGTGGACAGATGGAACATGTTCAACTTAAGACATCAATAAGAAGAGAAGGAAAAACTTATAATCCATGTGGCACAGCCTTCGCCATCTGGTAGTTCCCCACTTGTCTGCCAAGACTTTTTTCCCAAATAAAAGTGAACATTTCTCTTTGGAGTTAATAGAACATTCTTAGATACTGACCCTGAGCCTGATTTATAGTTAATAAGTAACCATGCAATTAAAATAGTATATTTTCCAAAAATAATCCATATTACAGGGGAAGGTTTTGAGTCTAACTTAAAAAAATTAAAACTACTTTCTCTAAAAGCATCATCAGATAAACAAAACTGTTAGCTTTGATAAATAATGAAGGCCATTGAACAAGTTATTTCATCCCCTAGAAAAACACATTGTAAGCTACATAAATACAAAATAGGGCAATAGAAAGGCTGAAAGTCTCAGGCTCAGACTATGTTTACACAACCTTTCCAAGCCCTTTATCTGGCAGATGATGCCTCATGTGGAAGGCAAGAGATTCCATGGACAGGTACATCCCAAATCACAGCTGTTACAGCATCCTTTTACTAAGATGCAGGACACAACCCTATCACTTGCAGAAATATGTTAAATCCTATCATATTCCTATAAAACTTAAGTAAACTATCCCATCTATTATATTAACTAGAGCAGTGCATATACATTTCATGTGTTTACTTCTCCTCCAATGTGTTTGCTTCTTATTTCTGTTGCTCATAGCAATAAGCTGTCTCATCATATGAAACACATAGGGCTAGTTCGTAGTTTATTAGTGTTCTAGTTTCAGGTCCTATGAATAATATTAGGAAACACACACCCATAACTCTGGCAACTGCCTACCATTTAAAAAGATCCTTGAAGGGAAGAAAAGATAAATATCTCCCTAATTCTTGTATTGCAGGATTAATAAAGGACTTTGCTGTAACAGTGTAACATATTTTAAATTCATTCCTTAAGAGAATTTCTAAACTTTATTAGCAATTTAGACAACAAACATTTATTAAACACTAATTATGTGCTTAGCTCACAACCCCCAAAATGTGGACTACAATATGATGGATATACTACAGTACTTTTGACACTGAGAAATTTTAAAAAATAAAATAAAATCTTACTCTCATACGTTTAAACTGAATTTTGGGAAACTAAGGCTGAACACATAAAATATATTTTTCTCTAAATTACTTTGTTAAAAACATGGTGGAATCAAATTAAACCAAAACTTGGGTCAATACAATACTAGCTATGTAATTTCCACTAGTTTTTCTACTGAGTTGCTCAATTTCCTCTTCTTTAAAATGAGAATTATTATAATGATACCTATATCATAGGATCATTATGAAGTTCATTAAGATAAGAGCTTAGGATTAAACCTGAAAAAGCCTAAAAACAATATATGAACTATTATTATTTTTATTATGTATGCATTCAGAATTTTTAACAAATTTTATGCCATTTAACATCATTAGAATCACATTAAAGTTATTTGTGAAATTTACCCCCAGATTCATTAATCTGAATCAATGGGGGCAATTAAAATGTGTAGCTAGAATTGAGACTCTCTGATGAAAAGGTTAAAATTCAACAGATTGGTGACCCTCAAGTGGTTTGCTTTGGCTATTTCCTTGTGTTCTCTAGCACCAAAGCCTAGCTCAGCGATTTGCAATCAGTAGATGTGCAATTATCAAGTAAAATAGAAAACTGCTAAATCTGCCTCTCAGTTTGCATTGCATAAATTCCTGGTCTTAGAGTTGTTTCTACACATGGTATAACATGTTCAAGAATACATTCCTAAGCATTGTTCAGGGAATAGCATGTTGTCTCATGTTTATTTGACATCTTTCCATTCATTTCTTCCTTTAGTACAGTTATGGGCTGAATAATATCCTCCCAATGTTTGTATGTTGAAGCCCTAACACCGACCCATACCTCAGGATGTGGTTGTATTTGGAGATGGGGTCTTTAAAAGTGGTTGGGTTAAAATGAGTCATTAGGGTGGGCCCTAAGACAATCTGATTGTTGTCCTCAGGAGAAGAGAAAATTTGGATGCCTAAAGAGGCACCAGAGATGCACACACAGAGGAAAGGCCATGTGGGGACACAGGGAGAAGGTTGCCATCCACAAGCCAAGGAGAGAGACTTCGGTAGAAACCACACCTGCCAACACCTTGATCTTGGATTTGGAGTCTTCAAAACTATGAGAAAATAAGTTTCTGTTGTTTAAGTCATGCAGTTTGTGGTATGGGTATTCTGTATGGTAACCTCAGAAAACTAATACAAGTCCATTCATCTCCCCATGTACTGACCATCCATAGGTAGGGTTCCAGGCACCCCTTTTTCCCAAAGCCTCTATTCTACAATGTATCATATTTATTTACATATCTGAAAGCCCACAAAACTGAGATTTCTTCAATTAGAGACTATCTAATTTATCCTTGTCTACCTAACATCTACCCATGTACCTGGCATAATTGCTGAACGAATAAATGAATGAATGAATGAACATCAAAATGATTACCAAGTCAAATAAATGAATAATGAGTGCTTATAAAAATGTAAGAAAAATTCCCATAACAGAACCTTTTCCGACTGTATCAAAATCCTGTCCCTGATATGTAGTGCCACTTACTAATGCTGCTGCTGCTGCTGCTGCTAAGTCGCTACAGTCGTGTCCGACTCTGAGCGACCCCATAGACAGCAGCCCACCAGGCTCCACCGTCCCTGGGATTCTCCAGGCAAGAATACTGGAGTGGGGTGCCATTGCCTTCTCCATTGCATGAAAGGGAAAAGTGAAAGTGAAGTCGCTCAGTCGTGTCCGACTCGTAGCGACCCCATGGACTATAGCCCACCAGGCTCCTCCGTCTATGCTACTGACAAGCAAAGAACACAAACAAATATTCAAAGAAAAGGACAGAACAACACACAATTCTATATTTCCAGACTACTATGCACAATTCAATCAACAAAACCTACAAATACTCCTTAAGATCTGCAAAGCTTCCCTGGCTTCTTGCCCAAGGCAGAAGTATGTTCACTCTAATTCAAGCCAATCTGTATTCTTTCTACTTTAAGGGCTGCAAAAGCATTTCTGAGATTTGAAAAGGTGGGCTGATAGGGCAACAAGCTTTTAAAAACTTTGATCCTTAAGAATCTATTTTTAAACAAATTTATGTGGTACTAAAATCTGAAAGCCTGGATTGCATTGATATAGAATTATGGAGTTGTTGATAAGTGCTAACATTTTGGGTTCAGTGACTTTAAACTTAGTTTAAAGCCAAACAGAGCCCTAGGATGCCACCCCAGTATTATGGGCATTTTCTATCACTCATTCATAGCACAAAGAGCCAGAAGGTGGCCCTCAGAGATTATTGGTAAAGACACAACAGGGAATTAAGGTGAACCAACCAATTTAAGTCTCATTCTCTCCTTCATAATTGAATGGAACAGAGGTTGCAGAGCCTGCTTCAAAATTTGTTTTAAAAATACAACAAAACAGTGTGAGAGGACATCATATTTTTATTGCTACTTACATCCTGCATACAATTAAGCACAAACTTGCAAAGAATTAACTACTCCACCAACCCACTGGATCTGTTATCAAACTCACAGGAGCCAGGAGTGTTTTGAAGGGAAACGGGGACGGGTGACCTGAAGCCCACTCCCTTGGGTCAGTGCATGCTGGGAGGGGAAATGAGCTACAGCGCAGACAATTTTCAGCTTCGGTGGTTTTACTTTCTTTACCAGGCCTCACGAAAACACACTGACAAAACAAAGGACACAAAATTAATGACCCATGCATTCTGTCAATTGACTCTTAGTAGCAGTGGCCAGTTCACCTTAATCTTTTTGTTCACATTGAACATGTAGCCCAAGGCATTGGTTAAGGTTCACTTAAGAATTCTTCAAAGGCATCACTTGGTTTTCATTAATTTGTTAACTGTAACTTCTCTTTTCTGATTAGGAACCCACAAATGAAGGGAAGGTCTATATGCAAAAATAAGAACAAAAAGCAAGTCTTTGACCAACTGGCTCTTCTTTTGCCTCCAGAGCTATCATTTCTCAGTCATGAACAATATCACAAATTATATCCATTGGATTTTTCTAGAACTTACACTATATTTAAATTTTCTTGATTTTCTCAGAAATCCAAGTGTCAGCTCGCAGCTTTTATAGAAGGATAAGTAACAGTGTAGCTTGTTATTTCTATGAGTAACTATTTCCTAGTTATTCCTGTGATCTTTAACCAGTCATCATATATGAAATCTAATTAGAGCATACATAAAATATGGTCAATATTTGGCCTTAGATAAATTTTAAGTTCAATTCAGTTCAGTCGCTCAGTCTTGTCGACTCTTTGCGACCCCAAGAACCATAGCACGCCAGGCCTTCCTGTCCATCACCAACTCCCTGAGTCCACCCAAACCCATGTACATTGAGTCAGCGATGCCATCCAGCCATCTCATCTTCTGTCGTCCCCTTCTCCTCCTGCCCTCAAACTCTCCCAGCATCAGGGTCTTTTCCAATGAGTCAGCTCTTCGCATGAGGTGGCCAAAGTATTGGAGTTTCAGCTTCAACATCAGTCCTTCCAATGAACACCCAGGATTGATCTCCTTTAGGATGGACTGGTTGGATCTCCTTGCAGTCCAAGGGACTTTCAACAGTCTTATCCAACACCACAGTTCAAAAGCATCAATTCTTCAGTGCTCAGCTTTCTTTATAGTCCAACTCTCACATCCATACATGACCACTGGAAAAACCATAGCCTTGACTAGATGGACCTTTGTTGGCAAAGTAATGTCTCTGCTTTTTAATATGCTTTCTAGGTTGGTCATAACTTTCCTTCCAAGGAGTAAGCGTCTTTTAATTTCATGGCTGTAGTCACCATCTGCAGTGATTTTGGAGCCCAGAAAAATAAAGTCAGCCACTGTTTCCTCTGTTTCCCCATCTATCTGCCATGAAGTGATGGGACCAGATGCCATGATCTTAGTTTTCTGAATGTTGAGCTTTAAGTCAACTTTTTCACTCTCCTCTTTCACTTTCATCAAGAGGCTCTTTAGTTCTTCTTCACTTTCTGCCATAAGGGTGGTGTCATCTACGTATATGAGGTTATTGATATTTCTCCTGGAAATCTTGATTCCAGCTTGTGCTTCCTCTAGCCCAGAGTTTCTCATGATTACTCTGCATATAAATTAAATAAGCAGGGTGACAATATACAGCCTTGATGTACTCCTTTTCCTGTTTGTAACCAGTCGGTTGTTCCATGTCCAGTTCTAACTGTTGCTTCCTGACATGCATACAGGTTTCTCAAGAGACAGGTCAGATGGTCTGGTATTCCCATCTCTTTCAGAATTTTCCACAGTTTCTTGTGATCCACACAGTCAAAGGCTTTGGCATAGTCAATAAAGCAGAAATAGATGTTTTTCTGGAACTCTCTTGCTTTTTCGATTGCCAAGATGTTGGCAATTTGATCTCTGGTTCCTCTGCCTTTTCTAAAACCAGCTTGAACATCTGGAAGTTCATGGTTCATGTATTGCTGAAGCCTGGCTTGGAGAATTTTAAGCATTACTTTACTAGCATGTGAGATGAGTGCAATTGTGTGGTAGTTTGAGCATTCTTTGGCATTGCCTTTCTTTGGGATTGGAATGAAAACTGACCTTCCCAGTCCTGTGGCCACTGCTGAGTTTTCCAGATTTGCTGGCGTATCCAGTGCAGCACTTTTACAGCGGCATCTTTCAGGATTTGAAACAGCTGAACTGGAATTCCATCACCTCCACTAGCTTTGTTCGTAGTGATGCTTTCTAAGGCCCACTTAACTTCACATTCCAGGATGTCTGGCTCTAGGTGAGTGATCACACCATCGTGATTATCTGGGTCATGAAGACCTTTTTTGTACAATTCTTCTGTGTATTCTTGCCACCTCTTCTTAATATCTTCTGCTTCTGTTAGGTCCATACCATTTCTGTCCTTTATTGAGCCCATCTTTGCATGAAATGTTCCTTTGGTGTCTCTAATTTTCTTGAAGAGATCTCTAGTCTTTCCCAATCAGTTGTTTTCCTCTATTTCTTTGCAATGATCACTGAGGAAGGGTTTCTTATCTCTCCTTGCTATTCTTTGGAACTCTGCATTCAGATGGGAATATCTTTCCTTTTCACCTTTGCTTTTCGCTTCTCGTCTCTTCCCAGCTCTCTGTAAGGCCTCCTCAGACAGCCATTTTGCTTTTTTGCATTTCTTTTTCTTGGGGATGGTCTTGATCCCTGTCTCCTATACAATGTCACAAACCTCCATCCATAGTTCATCAGGCATTCTGTCTATCAGATCTAGTTCTTTAAATCTATTTCTCACTTCTACAGTATAGTCATAAGAGACTATTTAAGAATCGACCAAAAAATCAATAAGAATTCAAAAAGATGTATAAAAGGAATTTACTACTTTCGTATCTGTACAAACATTATACCACCTTTAATATGATGGTGACACTTTGCATTGCAATTTTCTTTCACTTTCTGGCACCCAATGGACACATTGATATTAGAATAAAATTTTCCATTTGTTCAAAAGCTACAAAGAAAGTTTATCTTTATGAAAGTCTTTTTTTCGTAAAATTGCTAAAAACTAGAACAGTTTTCCAAGGATACATACATAATGAATATTGAGGCACCAATGGCAGGGTCTGAGTTTTCTTTACCAGACTTCAATCCAGAATATAGGATGAGGCAACAGTTGCTTTCAAGCCTTGCAGGAAGTTGGTAGTTTCAACATTTCTCTTTTTATGAAAAAAACAGTATCAAGACAGTTCTAAGTGTGGCAGAGTATACCATGAGGCCATTTGGTAGTTTTTAGCAAAGGAAATGGATCCCATGAAACAAATGTACCATTCCTTTCTACAAGCTTCTCAGACAGTTATAAAATATGATAGCAACGCTTAGTTGGTACAACTTCACGTTAGTTGCATCTGTCAGCATTTCCATTACAAATCCTTGATTTTCAAGGTTTTATAATTCAGCTGTGAAAGTTGCTTTAGAAAGAAAGTTGGCAGGACTGCCTCAGCCAGGGAGTTTATCAAATTGAACAAATCTTTGTTTAGCTATCTCTCAGTTCTGTGAGCCAAGGTCTACTCCCAGTTAGACAAGCCAAACTTCCAGTGACTTCAATGCCAGAGAAAGGCTTTTTCTCTCTCTCTAAATTCACTTCACAAGAGCTTCTCTCATTCTTGTTTCAGAAGCCGCCAGGATCCAGCTCATATCCTGTGTAACCCAGTGGGAGAGGAGCCACATCATATGTAACCCTGTAGGACATATGAATCGAGTCTTGGCCAAGTGTCTCCAGCATGAAATGTGGACAGCACTACAGAGAGATGTGGAACTTTTGAATATGTGTGCAATTAAAATGTACACACATCATACTACTACTTGCAAAGCGAAGTGGTGCTCATTTATTAAAAGACTTGTTGACTGTGGGAGTATGTATGTTTTTCAGGAGACTTCTAATTACCCAGAATATGAACTTATTGCTACATTGTCTTTGAAGAAGCACAGGAAAAAAGACAATCCAAATCATGTATATCATGTATTACATACCTGTTGTATAATCTTTGATACACATTTAATTGTGATTTTGATGTTGGAAATTTATTATAAACTTAGTCTTGATCAGAAGTGGGTGTAGGTTAGTTTTAATCAAAATAAAATTATACTATTTATAAACTTATAAGAAAATTAAGAAAGCAACACCACATTGTAAAGCAATTATCTTCCAATTTGGAAAAAAAAAAGAAAATCAGAAGAGATAGCTCTGGACAGGATGGCATAATAGTTCATTTTTTGGTTGACAAATCATTTTATTAATACCTTTAAAAACAAGCTTAGAATGCACATCTTGTGCTTTGTTTGTATGATGAATCTTTGGATTCCCTTTACGGTATTCAAATTTTAATATGTTGTGATATTTGCTTATTCTTTCTTATGTGTATGTTTACCTGTCTAATGTCTTTTTAAACTTAGTTTTTATTGGAGTATAGTTGATTTATAATAGTTCATTCTTAAAGGCCGCATCAAAAATATTTTGTAAGATATTTATCCCTATGTGCAATAAATTTTATCATTTATTTAGCTATACTAGCTTACATATCTGTGACACATAAGAATACAAATCACATAAAAAAAATTTTCACAAAAGTAATTTTAAGTTTGAGAGCAGAGAGAAAACCAAGAAAAATACTCTAAATGCTGGGCATCAGAAGAGAACAGGAAAGGTGTTTCAGTAGATCAGAAAGGAGAGATTTGGAGTTACATCCCCAAGTGAATATTAGTATTAATAAATATGTGCTACAACATAGTAAAATATTTAAATATGGTACCATTATTAAATTTTATATGAAACAAGTTTAACTTTTACAACTATAATGTATAGTTTTATAAACAATTTATGCATTTAAATATAACATCCATAGAATTAATAATAGTCATGTCTCAGACTAATTCCTTCCTTATTAAAAGTTAACATTTGGTCGTATTGTCACGACAAATCTGTTAACAATGTTTGGGGCTATTAATTTACACAGTCCAGGAAGCTAGCCTGCAGAGGCACTAGAAGACACCGTACGACAAATTCAGGAGTTACCAACAGTTTTAGAAAGGCCTGGCTGCATCCGAAGGCCTTTGTAGATGGCAGGCTAGCAGATGACTAAAGCCAGGTATGGTTTGGGTTTGTTCAATGTCTTAATCTATTCTCAAACTTTGGATTTGGCAAAACCAAAACCACATTTTGCCAAGTACTTTCTCTCTTAATTTTTAAGCCCATGTGCATTTTCAGTGAAATTTAATCCATATGTTTCTTATTTTTTTATACTTAACTCATGAAATATTTCTCTGTAAGAGCCAGTTGACATTCAAAAGCCTTGTGAGTCTTTTTTTTTAAAAAATGAGAAGTTTTTTGGCTTTTTTTTAAACTAAAATTTTTAGCATTTTCCCTCCTCAAAACAGGAAGTCACGATCTGCCAAGTATAAATGAATGTGAACAGGAACACAATATGTTATTCCAATGCCAAAATGGTTTGAATTTGGTTGGAAATTTCAACTTCACAAAAGTGCCCATAATTTTTTTTTTAATGTGCCTTTGTGAATCTGTCTGCACCTAGATAATGACTGACATAATTTAAATTTTAAAAAATGAACTTTAATAAAGCTGACCAATAAGAGGGATGAGAAACATCTCTTTAACATGACACAAAAGGAATTCTCATCAAGCCCATGTGTAAAATAAACATCTGCTGTTTCTTTCTTCCTTGGGCTATTAGATTTCATTTTCTAAAAACAGTTTGGAATATTCACCAGTAAGAAATATATTAATTGTCAGGACCTTAAAGTTTTCATGATAGAAAGACATCGATTTATGTATTATATATTTATTCAGAAACTTTATTGCTTATGGACTACATCAGCATATATATCATATTATGTTCTGAATTTATACAGTTGCAGAACATTTTTTCCAAAAAAAAGAGCAGTGGTAATTCTTACAATGGCTCAATACAACTTAATATCAACATAGAAATTCAACATAAACAGGCTTAGCAAAGCAACCATAACAAAGGAGTAATCAAATAGCCTTCCCTCACCACATTTCATACTTTGTACTCCAACCATATTTAACACAGTTAGGATCATGGCACACACCCATGACATTCTTATTAGATTAAGTTGAATTGAATCTGATAGCATAAGTGATGTGTCATATCATGATGATGCAAAGAATAAAGACACTGTAATTGCTATAAAATATTTAGTAACTTCTTGTTAAAACCATATATGTTATTCCTCGTAACTACTGTGTGAGGCCATTATTTTTTATCAATTCAAATTCTCTTTTCTGAGTCTCCACAGGCATTGGTACAGCTATGTTACAGCTCTAAGTTTCAGGGAGGAGAAAGTGAAAATCTTGGAGTTAACATCTGAAATCAACCAGAAGCTGTCACTGGAAAACGAAAGAAAGGCTGAAGTCTATGGTGTAATGAGTCATCTAGCATATCCCAAATACCTTTCCAGAAAGGCAATCCCAGGAACCCATCATCAAAAGACTTGGCCTCTAAACCTAGTAACTGACTTTTAGCTTTTACTCTAGCCCCAAAGTAATTTTTCTCATTTTCGTTGTGATACTCAATAGATTTTTTTTTTCCTTTTACATACTTTTATGAGGGTTTATCTGAAAGTAATACCCTGCTTGTCAAGAACATGAAAACAGGCAAGTATCATTCAATGTAGTTTCTTAATTTAAGAAATAAATGAAGTGCACAAGAAACCTGTTGTTTCTGAGACAATGTACTGTCTGAGATTGTCAAGCCACGAGATGTTCCAAGAGTCTCTCCTTATCTCATTCAGCAGATATTCATTGATTCATTCACCAAATGCTGGTGAATACCTACTTTGTTTAGGGCACTTTTCACAACCAAAGTTCTTGCCCTCTTGAAGCTTACATTCTAATACTGACTTCACCAGTTTAATAAGCATATTACCTCAGAAACAAAATGATTTTTGTACATTTCATTTTATTTTTAATATTAAGAAATTACACTGAATGCTACTTTCCCAAATTTTTGTGTTCTTGACAAACACGATGATAGTATTTTCAGATAAACTCTCACATAAGGCGTGAAAAAGGAAGATATTTATTGAGATATCTCTATTGAGTATCATAGGGAAAATGAGAAAAAATCTTTTAAAAAACATTTCAGAAGACTTAGAATGTTCTAGAGCAATGAAAAAAAGTTGGAAGTGGCCAGAGGAGGGTGATAAATGATGCAATAGGAAAGCAGAATATTAGATCTAGATAGGATCTTGAACTCCACCTAGTCCAGCAATGGCAAAACCTGGACCTACAATGTCTTTCTCTCCTCACAATGCATGATTGGCTTTGCGGCTAGTAGACCACAGCTTCTGAAGTTGTTCAAAGGATCAGAGATCTACCAAAGCAAAGGATGCATGAGAGTTGAAACTTATTTGACTTCCTTGATAATCCAACTCCTTCATGTTTATATAACTTGTCCATAGTCACACAGCTACTAATTCTTCACATTGCTTGCAATGGTTTTCATGGTTTCAGTGACAGAGATGCAAACAGCTTGAGTTGGAAGAGAAAGGAAAGCTGATATCCACCAAGTGCCCAAGACACAAAATCAACACAATATATCACTTATCTAACATAGCAATCTTGTGAATGAAGTAGTATCCCTTTTATACATTTGAAGTTCGTACAATCTTTCCTGGTCAGATACCATACCTAAACTGCCAAAACAAACAAACAAATAAACTTGCAGTCTTTGGTTTTTCTCTGTCTTTGTATTGCTTCTCTTGGATACTAGGGACCCTCTCGAGGGGATGAAGGTAATTGTAGATTATTAAACAAAACAAAATGGCATAGCTCAGGGGAAGTCTCAATGATCAGCCTCTTTATTTTTCTATTTCCTCCTGAGGTAAATAGGATAGCAAATGTGAAAGAGTTTGATCTCCTTGGAAGTAAGATGTTATTTTAGAAGTTCAAAATACTCTAGTTCTAATTCACTATGGCAGCACAGACTCTATTGGTCAAGTTCATTACAGTCGTCTAGTGTTTGCATCAAAATCTTGTGCTGTTATGACAACCATTTTTAAGTTCTGACTTCTGTATTGTGGCTTAAACATGATAAATTCCCACTTTCAGAAGACATCCAGCTGGTTAAGTCTACTTCAACTGCCAAGATGATGTCCCACAATTTCCACATCTGCTTCAACTCCTCTGTCACAGCTTCATTACTATTTTTTTTCTCTATTTTTCAAGAATTGGGATAATTTTGTTTCCCTGGAGCAGGCTGTAAGTGCACACCCAAGCTGGACTTTTGAGTGGTTTCAATTTATAGATGAGATGGGTTTGTACCTTATGTTCAGTATAAGTCTGTCCCGACTTTCTCAATAATTTGACTTTATGACAAAACTTAGGCGATCTCAAAAAAAAGAAAAATCCAAATATATTTAACCCATTTTAAATATTCATTCTCTAGTTTGTTTTTTTTTTCTAGAATTCTGTCAAAAAACTCTTCAAAAATACTTAGCTTCATCTAGTTTCAAATCAAACCAATATAAATAATGGGTAGAATTACTAACCTGCAGGGAATGTCATCCTAAATTTCCTGGCGCTGACTATGTAACAACCATAAGCATGACTGGGCTATTTACTGGAGGCAGTATATACTGTATAATGTTCTCTGAAAACTCATGTAACTAATGCAATATGATAACCACTAGGGTGCTACTGTGACGTAAAGGATATATTACAATTTTATCCAATTCAAACAAGAAAAAAAATTGTTGACTTTAATGGTCCTGCCCTCTAAACAAATACATTGCCTGTTCTACTGAACTTAAAATTTGAGGTTATATACAAGCTATCCTGAAATAAAGATAATTCAGTAGCATACACATTCCAACACCAATGTATAATTTTACTCTTTGATCAATTATTTCTAACAGTCATTTCAAGGAATTAAGTGTTATACAGTCCATGACATTTACTGAGAGAATGTAAGAGGAAAATGAGTGGATTCAGTACCACAGATTTCAGGTTGTCACAAGATGGAGTTAGTTCGAGAGATGACACATTTCCATTCAGGGAGTTGTCGGATATTGATATCAAAGTGTTTTAAGCTGGATCCGGCAGATCTGCTCAGACATCAACAGACGGAGGTTCAGAAAGGGAAGCTCTGAACCTCAGAACAGGAAAGATGAAAGAGAGTGCTGAGGATCCCTGCTGTTACCTTCTCATACCCTCGTTTCCATGATCTTACAGATGTGGAAACTGAGGCCAAGAGCTGTGATTTCCCAGGGTCCTAGTCCCAGGAGAGCAGGCGTGGAGCCATCTGACTTCCAAGATTCCAAGATGCTGACTCTCCTGAAATTCAGACCTAGGGCAGCAAGAGCTGGAGCTGGGCAGCGACAGCTTCATGGCAACCTTCCAGGGAGACGGCGAGCACAGAGATAATGGATGTGAGACGAGTGACTCATGAGATGTTAGAGTTGGGTTTTAAAAAATGAACTAAGATGATATCCATGATGAGAGAAAGAAGGAAAGAAAGAGGGGAGGGAAGGAAGAAAAGGAGGAAGGGAGGAAAGAAGGGGAGGAGGGAGGAAGGAAAGGAAAATGAAGCAAAGAGGAAAGTCAGAGAATTATAAATAGCCTGGTGTAAATGTACCTGGCCTTCAGCTAAGGCTACAATATACATTATAAACACCAAACACTGTCAAAAGCATTTTAAGAAATTGGTCATCCCTTTCCACCACTTTGTGAGTAATACTTGGGAATGAGATAAAAAAAATAATAATAATGGTCTCCAGGGGATGTTTAAGAATGAGGTAATTTGCATGTTTCTTCCAGAAGACATTAAGTGTATCCTTCTCCTCTGCCAGGATAATTTTGAATTTCTGGCATCAAAGCTGAAATTTTCTACCAAAGTTGATCAATCTCCTGTTACCACTCTATATTTATGTTGCTGTAATAGTTTATTCTATGCAGTATTAGACTGAGGCTAGTCAGCTATTTAATCTTCAGGGTTTTATTCAAGGCCTCATTGAAGAAAATCCCCAAACTTTGGGTAGGCCAATTTTTTGTGCAATTTTTAGACACTAATCCTTCCTATTTGGGGACTATGGCAACTCTGCCAAGGAAGGAGAAAATGATTACTTCTCTAAAGAAAGACCTTGAATAATTAAGTTTATTCTCTTCTCCCTTCTCTGTTTTCCTTCTGTCTCATAATATTTTAGCCTTATAAGACCAGCGATCTGTTTGAAGAGCTGCCTGAATTATGTGGATAATTGCTTCTACTTTCTTTAGAGATGGAACATAGATACTGTATTCTGACACATGCCTATCCTAATATCTTATTTCATAAGAAGGCAATGACCATGTGCAAGCAAAGGCAATGGATGCATTCAAAGAAAAAGCAGATTTCAGAGACTCATGACAAATACCCTGAGGTAGAATCAATAGAATGATCTTAAAAACCAGACTGTAGTGGGCAGAAGGGACTTACAATTTGTCTATTCACAATCACCTTTTTCTCACAGTTTTGAAATTGAAGCCCAGGGAAGTAAGGCAACTTGCCTAAGTCATAGGTTATTTCCAGCTGCTCACTTTTTGAAAAAGATAAATCCATTGGTATCTCCATACTGTTCTCCTGAATTCTGCCAAGTTAATTGCCATATTAAACCAAGTATTAATCTCTCCTGCTCCAATCCCTTCACCAAATCCTTCTTGCGCCTTTCTCTGACGTTTGTGCTTCTGCGTTTGTGGTTGCAGTTATTGCTTGTGGGGGGACAGGAGGAAGAGGTTGTTTTTCTTTTTGTTGTTTTAGTTAGGTTATACTAGCTCACCTTTTAGATGATGCTTTCTTCGGGGATCCTGTCTAGCAACTCTGAGTACACCTGTACCGATTTTCTGTGAACTGGAAGTGATCAGTATTGGCTATGTCATTCAAAGCCAAAAAATCAAAATTTTACACAAAGAACTTAAGCACCTCTACCGCCCTAACTTGGTGTTCTGTGTGGTGCTGGAGAAGACTCTTAAGAGTCCCTTGGACAGAAAGGAGATCAAACCAATCTATCCTAAAGGAAATCAACCCTGAATATTCATTGGAAGGACTGATGCTGAAGCTCCAATGCTTTGGCCACCTGATGCGAAGAACTGATTCATTGGAAAAAACCCTGATGCTGGGAAAGACTGAAGGCAGGAGAAGAAGGGGAGGACAGAGGATGAGATGGTTGGATGGCGTCACCAACCTGATGGACATGAGCTTGATCAACCTCCAGGAGTTGGTAATGGTCAGGGAAGCCTGGTGTGCTGCAGACCATGGGGTCGCAAAGAGTTGGACACAACTGAGAGATTGAACTGAACTGCCCTAAAGAATTCTAAAACATATCAAGTTACATAGGGGTATTTAACATTTATAATAACAACTATATTCTGTATTCAGTTAAAGTGCCTTTATAATGTACTAATACCTTTTTAAGAAAACAAATAAAGTGACCATTTTAGCATTTCTGTTTTACAGATCAGACTGACACTATACATTGAACACTAAAAACAAGTATCCGGGATTTGGAATCCCAAACCTCAGACACTCTACTTTATCATTAATGTGTTAAATTCTTCAAGTTGAAATACTGAGCTACTATAACCAACACTTACTCTATCAAAGTCTGTCCTAATGAGTTGTTTCATATTTTCTAGGTACCACTATATGGTCAAGGCTTCCCAGGTGGCTCGGTGGGTAAAGAATCCTCCTGCCAATGCAGGAGCCACAGGAAACACAGGTTTGTTCCCTGGGTCAGGAAGATCCCCTGGAGGAAGGAATGGCAACCCATTCCAATATTCTTGCCTGGAGAATCCCTTGGACAGAGGAGGCTGGCGGGCGACAGTCCATGGGGTCGCCAGAGTTGGACGCAACTGAGCATGTATGCACTATGTGGTCAGGAAACCAAGACAGAAGCTAAGACAATAGGGAAGTGTCCTACACATTTTTTTGTATTTTTGTTTTCTTAACTGCTGGCTACTTTCTCTTGGAGAAATAATTTGGGCTATCCTAATTGTATGGCTTTTCAACTCTTCATGTTTCAATCTCTTTTTCTCCAAAGTCTTAAGGTAGTGACTGAAATCTTATGTTATCCAATACGACTGGCTTAAAGATCAGTCCTGAGAATATCGTTTAATGCTATGATTATTTTATTTTTTGGTTCTGTTGTGATCAGGCTTTTTCATCCTTCCCTCAAAATAGCTTCTGTTTTTCAGCGTAAGGCCTACTTGAATCCAGGGAATAGTGACCAATAGCATTCAACAAAGAAGATATTCACTAAAAGCAGAGGAATGTATCGGGCTAAGTGCCCAGTCTAGGGAGCCTGATTATGTAGATTCAAATCTCTACTTCACAGCTCACTAGCTGGGTGACCTTGGTCAAGTTATTTCATCTCTGTGTGCCCCAGTGTCCTCTCCTGTAAAATGAGTTCTTAGGAGTGTTTAAAGAGTTAAAGGCGTATAAAGTGCTTAGAATAGTGACTGGCAGAAAGTAACTATTTAAATGTTACCTATTATGATGAAAGCAGATATAAAATGGAGGAAATGGTCATTAACCTCTAATTTTTTATCAGTTAGTATTAATAGGTTTGCGTTTCTTTATTTTTCAATAACGTGGATTCCCTGACATTTGGTCCACTAAATGTTTCACTTACATTGCTTCCAAAATTGGTTAGACTTACTCATCACATTCTGAAATTTGCCTTTAAAAAAGCATATACCCAGTGACCAGAGTTCTAAAAACCTCACACTGGAGCTAACAAATAAAACTCATCTGTTGTAATATGTTTATTTTCATTAAAAAGACATCAGCCTACTCTGTGCTTCCCTTAGAAATAGAACTTAATCTCTGACAGGCGTTTCTCATTTTCCAGTTATTCTCTAGGGAGTATTCATTGGCATGCTGGGAATGATTTTTGTTTGTTTGTTTGTTTTTGGCTCTGTACTATGGTTGCAAATGGTGTCATTGTTCTTGGTTAAATCCGTGAAAAGTAAGCCTACCCCTCATTTTTTGGCTTCACGCTAAAGTAGACTTCACTGCAAAGAACTCGATGAGTTTATCAGTCTTTTTTCACTGCCCATATTCTAACACAATCAAAGTCTGCTAAAATAGCTATACACTGAGCTTTGTTTTCTCCCCCTTTTTAGTTTCTACACGTGTCAAGGATGATAATATATGTTGGAACAAAATCAGATTTTTCTGTTTGTTGGTCAATATAAAAGCTTCTGAAAGCCGCAAAACAGGATACATATTTATTCTTAAGTTTCCTTGCAGGCAGGAGAAACAGGTTTGGTTGTCAATTGTTACTGAATTTTGCCACTGAATATTTTTAACTATTTAGTCATACTTAGGACAGATGTTCAACAAATCATTAATAAAATGATGACACATTGTGTGATGGAATTCAGCGTATAGATTAGAGGTTGGTTCTAATGATTCCCCAGATACAAGAAATATTGAAAATAGATCATAGACTACTTTTTCCCTAATTAATTTTTCATTCTCTTTGGAATCCTAGTTGCATAATAGATTTCCCTCTCAAGTTGTTTCTTTACAAATAGTCTAAACATTAACACCTTCTGTCTGAAATATTAGATCCTAAATAAACATTAACTTAATGTAATTGTACAATGTTATAAGAGTCAAAGTGCTATTCTAGAAGACAAATTTTTTTTATTTTACCAAAAGATCTAAGTTCTATTTCTTTGGCTCTTATTCAATATCAGATTTTACATGCATGGAGTACATTGACTAACTGTGCAGCATGTCAAATTACTGATGTAAAACATTCAAAGTTCTGTGTAGATCAGCCATAGTCATCTTTCTCCAAAATGTATGTTACAGATTAAGAAACTTAAAAAAGAGGATGTATGATCCATGTCCATAGTGCTAACCACTTCATGCACAGTGTCTACTTCCCTGACTTTACCCACACAAAAAAGCAGCACAGGACACACTCCACACTCCTTTTTAAAATACTGGCTCCACACTCCCATCTTTAACTGACAAGAGACAATCTTAATAGAATCAATGACTCCTGGTGTTTTGCAGGAAAAAAGGAAATTGACACACAGGGCTGAGTCCTTTGTAAGCTCTGTTATTTTTTTATAAAACACTTATGGAATGTCTAGATTGGGCCAGACCTTGATCCAGTGCTTGGGACAAGTTGATGGATAGATCAGAAGAAAGGCATGTTGCTGTATAGGAGCTTCTACTTCTAATAGCAACTTCCTAAATTTTAAAAATAAGTCTTAACCATTCCTGGCCAAATACTGCTGCTGACCAAAGGCAGTTTAGTGATAACAATATGCCTTTTTTTCACAGCATATTGGCACATATTTTGGTCTTCGACTATCATAACAGGAGAACAGACCTTCGTGCTTAAAGTGCCCTTCTTAACCAAACACCTACTCAAATGAAAAAGCCCAGCTCAAGTGCTTCCTCCAGGAAGCCTTCTCTGACTCATCATGGAAACCAATTTTAAATTACACATGTTTCTCACATATCAAGGAAATTATGTCTCCAATTCCCATGTCATATCAATTCCTTCTTTAATCCCCTTTTTCTCCTGGCTTCTCTTGCACTGAACTAGAGTCATGTGATTGAGCATGACAATTGGGATATAGAACTAAAGTGATGAGTCACTTTATCTAGGCACTTTAGAGTCAGTGATTCTTCTCCATGGCTTTCTTCCTCTCCCAGGGTGAATTTAGAAGCCTCATGTTGCAATGGCAGCATCACAAAGAAACCTGAGTCCTTAAGATCATTTCTGGAGAAACCTCTGCCACCAGCACTGAACACTGATTGAGCAAGAGACCTACTATTGTTAGGCCAACCCATGAGATGGGGAGATTTGCCTGTTGACGCAACTGACATCAGTGACTGTGACTAATACAGTGACAGAAAGAATGAACTTGTTTTGGTTTTGCCCCCAAAAGGCATATCTCCTACACAGGAAACAAGGAGTGACGTTAAAGATGCACCAGGCTTCTACCAACCCTGCTGGGGCTGGAGCAGGACTGAGACAGGCTCTTCTTTCCCCAGTTCAGCTGCCTCTCTCTTGAATACTTTCTCCTATCTTTTCTCTCGATCCAAAACAGGAAAGCTCATAAATCACCCTTAAACAATGAGCTGAGTATACATTAGCTATTTGTTACTTTTTCTTCAAGATTAAAGGTATTTAAGTTCTGTCACTGAGACATGAGCAAAAGCTCCTTGTGTAAATCTCTTTAGATCATATACAGAGCACTTTACACACACACACACAAACAAACACATATACACACACAATGTCTTTTAAACATTCTTTTACTCATGAACAGGAAGGCTGAAAGAAGAAAATTAATTCTAGATTTCAATTAATTTCACCACTGAAATATTAAAAAATTTTGTTTGCTTTCTTAAAGTAAATGAAAGTCAGACTATCAAGGATTAGTAAAAATTGCTTATAATAGCTAAAAACAGACTTATTGTTTGCCTAATAATGTCCCTTTTCCTGATTTAGCATAAAGGAATTAGAGAAACAGGGGAATATGAGTATAAATCCTATACTCTTAATGAAAGCTTTATTATTAAATAAAATTATTTTTGCTTCTTTTTAATATGTTAACTTTCATACTATATTGATGAAAGATAACAAACAAAAAATATATTTTATTCCATGTGAAGAAAAACTCTGTCTCAAGATGATAGTTAAATTGTAGAGACAGGAAAATAAATTACGGTATTAATTAACAGATTGAAAGGAATATGATCACTTCCATGCAGGGTAAATTCAGATGTCAAGTCTTCTTCTAAGTCCAGGATTGATAGCCTTAGAATTAAAACCTGAAATCTAAGTAGATTTTTCTCTTCCATAAATTGGTGCTATTGCTTTTTTTTTTTTTTTTTTTTGCCTTGGTTGCTGGGAAGCTCAAAGACAGAATAAGTACTTTATTTTAGCTCCTTTCAGAACTGGTTATTAAATACGCTGTTTTCCCCTTTTTCTTGTACTCCTCAGTATTTATCTTATGATAGCAGTCTTTGGGAGGTTTTTTTGTATATACCTGTATTTCTGTTGCAAGTTGCCTTGAGTACTTCATGGAAATAAATATATAATATATTTTTTTAAACCAAAAAATTTTAGAATAGTAAAGTGTCAGGTACAAACATGATTGCATTTCTGAAACTATCTGCTCCAAACGGAACTGCAAAATGTTGGAAGGGAAGGTGTCTTAGAAGCAAGCTAATCCAAAACCCTTGTCAAGCAGATAGGGAAGCAGAGTCAGAAAACTTAAGTAACTTACCTAAAAGTGAAAGTGTTGTTGGTCACTCAGTCATGTCTGACTTTCTGTGACCCCATGGACCGTAGCCTGCCAGGCTCCTCTGTCCATAGAATTCTCCAGGAAAGAATACTGGAGTGAGTAACTATTCTCTTCTCCAGGGGATCTTCCCAACTCAGGGACTGAACCCAGGTCTCCTACACTGCAGGTGGATTCTTTACCATTGGAGGCACCAGGAAAGCCCTAACTAACTTACCTAAGACAACAGATAATTAGGAGCCATTTCTCCTGTAGCATCTCATTCCCTTTCACTATGCGATGTGTCTCTGCTTCAAGTACAATGTCCAAATCTCCACATACTATATTGGCTTAATTTATTTATTTTGCCCAAATTTTTGAAGTTTTCTACATAAAGAACTAGTATTTAAACTGAATGTGCTAAACAGAGACCCACTCTCATCCTGCCAATGGAGAGTAGTCCTTTCCACAGACTGTTGCTCAGGCAGCTGTCAAGGAAGGAGATTATACCCGTGGACTCCTGCCAGAAGCCTGGCTGGGGACTGTGCTCAGGGCTAACTGTTGCTCTGAGCAGTTACAGTAGTCAGGAGCTAGTCTCATCAGGATCTCTACCAATTAGGATCTGCTTAAGCAGCAGCAAAATAGAAAAAGCTTAGAGAAAGCTCACTTGCCAATATTCTTGATATATAAGTCAACCTCAGTTTGGAAAAAGGTTTTGTCAACCTTATCCTGGGCTATGATATTTGGTAAATAATGACACCTTCGAGCTGTTCATGTAAATCACGGCACCATCAGTGGGGTAATTGGTAGCTTGATCCTGGTCACACAGGTCATGTTGTGGCTAATATATAGGATCCTCTTCATAGGGCTGTGCACTGATAAGATGGCAGCTGGCATGATGGAATCCAGACAGGCGGCCAGGCGCACAGGGTGTGCAGACAGAGATGGGCTCCAAAGACACTCTGTCATTTGAAAATCAATATATTCACAGTATTCTTGCTCGATAGCAAAAATGTGCAACAATTATCACATTTTTTATGGCAAAGTATACTTAAAAGACACTCTAATGTTTTATAGATACTAATACTAATGTCTCTAACTTGTCGTTCTAAAGGTCCAACTTTCAGAATGGTGAGTTTGGAATTTGACACAGCAAGAACCACTGGAAGATTCAGGTTCGTGAGCTTTGCCAGTAGGTTCTTTTCAGGTTAGAATTGGAGTGAAGGGATGTGTTAAATCAGAGCACACAAGTAAGAGAATAAAATGGTAAGTGAATTCACACGAAGTCAAATACTTTACAAAAGGTCTAATGGAAGAGGATGTGTTTGACCCCATTATTGACCCCATCTTTCCATGCACAGCAGATGACATATCAGACTCTAGTTCTTGCTCTTCACTAGGGCACTGGGGTAGTCAGTGGCTGCGGAGTCAGTGGCATTGGGCTGTAAAGCCATTCTTCACTAAGGGGACACGGTGACATTAATGGATTTCCGGGTGTGGGAGTTCTCCTGCATTATTGCTTCTCAAAACCTCCTTGATGTCTTCAGAGGTCTGTAATCTGTATCCTGCCAAGAACAAACACTAAACACAGAGTGTGATGGTTACAAGGAACACAGCTGTCAGTCTGACATTCAGGAGGGTTTTCACTTTGTTATTTCCTTACTATAAATGATTATCTTACTTTTTTTTCCCAAAGCACATTACATTTTTTTAATAAATTTATTTATTTTTAATTGAAGGATAATTGCTTTACAGAATTTTGTTGTTTTCTGTCAAACATCAACATGAATCAGCCATAGTACATATGTTCCCCACCTCTTGAACCTCCCTCCTACCTTCCTCCCCACCCCACCCCTCTAAGTTGATACAGGGCCCCTGTTTGAGTTCCCTGAGACATACAGCAAATTCTCACTGGCTATTTTACATATGGTGAGGTAAGTTTCCATGTTACTCTCTCCATTATCTTACATTTTAATCACCGTAAATAAAATTAATTAACTCAACAGAGGAGACTAACCTTAGTTAGGGCCAAATTCACAGTCAGACAGCACCAAAATTCTCATGACCAATGAGATATTGGCAAATAAATTCTCCTCCGTGTTGCCCCAAAATGCATCTACTAATAAAGTTATGTGTTAGTACGTTCACTTCCTCTCAGTAGGGCCTGGGAGAGTCTCTCGTTGTTAGTCATAATCCTTAACTACTTAATATGGGTTGCAGTTTCAGTCATTTGAAAATTATGTACCCATAAAATATGCAGGGTGAAGTAAGCAAACTATTTGCTATTTACTTCTAAATATTTAAATGGTTTTCATTAGTTATCCATGAAGCATGCCTCGGTGAGGTCAGCGTGATACTCATTGCCAGGCTCACTTTCAAGCCAATGGAAACAGCATCTCACTGAACAAGAAAGCCAACACACAATTCAGATACAATATTGCTAAGTTATCCTCCCATTGTTTCATTCATGTAAAGCAATATCTGATTCCATATTATACTTGGTCTTTTCATATTGGCAAATAGAATAAATAAGATTAAACAAAAAATATTATAAAATATTATGCTTCCAAACCCTAAAGTAATTGTTTAATATGAAACATAGGGGCATAGAGACAAAAAGTTGCCTGTCCAATATCAATTCTTATTGTTGTTCTTCAGTTGCTAAGTCATGTCCAACTCTTCGTGATCCCGTGAACTGCAGAACGCCAGACTTTTATGTCCTTCACCATCTCCAAGAGTTTGCTCAAATTCATGTGCACTGAGTCAGTGATACCATCCAACCATTTCATCCTCTGCCACCCCTTTCTCCTCTTGCCCTCAATCTTCCCCAGCATCAGGGTCTTTTCCAAAGAGTCAACTAATAATAGATCCAATATTATGTAAGGCATGAGAGTGGGGGAGAGAGACAGGCAGGAAAGAAAGAAGGGAGGGAAGGGAAGAGGAAGGAAGGAAGACATTTCCCAGCTTGCTTTGCAACTGCACTGGTTCCGATCAATTAGATATAAGTACTTATCACTGAGTAGGGGCTTCCAGAAATGCCCTTCAATGGGAGCTGACTTACTTGCTTGTACCATTCTTCTTTGTTGTTCTTAACCTTTTTATTGCTTAGAATGTGCACAATATGGCTGGCACTTTGCAACCATTTTGAGAACATGTGGATGACAGGCATACCTGGTAACAGTAAAGAAGGAAGGTAGAAGGATCGGAGTTTCTAATGACACCAGTGACTGGCCTTCACATTTCCTTTAAATTTTAAGCCATTATTTTGGAGTTTTTGTTACTATTACAGATAAAAACAAGGAAGCTGAAAAAGTATTGGCTTAAGGCCTGGTTTCTAGTCCATGTCCTTCAACAAACCATACCACCTTTGCAAAACTCTCTTTACATCTCATGACCTCAGTTCTCTTCTCTTTATTTTGAGTTGAGCTGAATGATATTAAAGAAACACCTGTCATTTTACAAGTTATGGTTTTTAACTGCCCATCTTTAGTTTTCCAATATCATCCTTAAATGTCCATGTAAAAGGGAAAAAGAAAATCCTTAATATTGGGTTGGTGAATTTTAAAGTAAAAGAAGAATAAGAAGGATAAATAGTTACAAATCCTAGAATCCACAAATCAGCAGATGAAAAACAAGTTTTAATTAAGGGAAGCTAATATTTTAATAAGTGCCATCACTAACAGGAGATGTTTTAGCTTAACTCTCAGAGAATTTGACTAAGATAGGTAAATTGAGGCAAAAAAGAGTTGCATTTGCCTCCTTTTAGCTCCATTTAGGAAACAGACTGATAAGCCTTGAAGGGCGGCAGTAGGGAAGAGATTAACATCAGCCCAAGCTGTTCCACTCTTAAGGTAGAACAGTAGTCCATCTGAGAGTAGAGCCCTAGGTCAGGGTTACCTGAGCTCAAGATGGTTGGAGCTCTGCTGCCTTTGGCTGGAAAGGAGCTTCCTTTCTCCAGTCTCTACTTTTTGTTGAGTATTTCTGAGGTATAAAAGGAAGGTGACACAAGAACGTGTCTATAGTATATCCCAACAGTTCTTCAGGAGTATACAATCTGTAGTTATCAGTCATCTACTGTGTACATGCCATTTTGCCAGGGTTGGAGGTAATACAGAAATATGTCATCCCTTGTGATCCAGAGATGAAAGGAAAGTAGGAGAGACTTCTGTGATCTCTTCTTACTCTCCCAACTGAAAAATTGATTATTAACACATGTAAGCCAGAGTCACTTATTTCATTCTGGAAGATTTCCCCTAATGGCCCACTGCAAACCAGTATTCTCAAAATCTCACAGAATTTTTCATAACCTTCCCTCTAGCAGAGGGAATATACTGAAAATTTGTAAACATGTATTTTAAAAACCCCACAATGACAACCAATTCACTTAGTATTTTATTCACAAGAATCAAAATATTGTATCTATTACTGAGTCTACACAAATTCTCTATGTTCTCATCTGGCAGAGCCAAGCAATCTTTCTCTACCTACAGTGCCCTTTGCCACATCGAAACCAAAGCGTCTGGAATGGAAAAATCTTTGATATGCCTCTCATACCAACCTTGTGAAAAAAGATACATGTCTAAGTTTATGGTGACAAACAGTGTCATTATCTCCCTTCCTCTAATATTTAACCAATCTGAACACTCAGGGGGAAAATGTTATCTGAATTCCAACCACTTTATATACATTCCCTTGGTCTTCTTTTGACGATTCAACTAACTTTTTCTCACAAGTATCTCAAATACTTGTTTGGAAAGCTTTTCTCAAGTGGGTGTGCAAACAAGAGGAGGACTGTTCTTTAGCAATCCCTTCTTATAAGCCTCCAACGATACTATCTTCTTGTACTTCAGTTAATGAAAAGATAAATATGAACTGTGCTGTGCCCAGCTGTGTTTCTCTTGCACTGAGGAATTCACAAAAGGAAAATTTTAAATCATACATTTATCAGTGAACAAGCTTGCTAAAGCAAATAGATTTCAGTCTCCTGAGTTTGCTTCAATAAAAGATTAAACGCTAATAGTGCAATTTACCACACTCAACAGATTTATGAATAATCAAAGTTTGGAAGAAGGCCAGGCCGTTTAAGAACATTACCTGGCAAACAGATGCCAATAGTATGTAGACATCTTCCCTGTAGCTAAGCAGCCATATTTCCTATCACCCAATTCAATATTGACTGAATAATTGGCCTTTTACAAAACATTTATTAAAACGCCCCATTTACCACACACTCAATGCTTGTTTAAGAAGTTCAGTCAGGGAGGAAGACGGGGATGCGGGAGATGCATAAGTTCTTCCTAATTACCAAGTGGATTTAATTAGTAAACAGCAACAAGTCAAGTCTGGCATTGTTAGATCAAAGGGCTGAACTGTCAAGGAGTTGGGCTTCCCAGGTGGCTCAGTGGTAAAGAATCCACCAGCCAAGCAGGAGACTTGGGTTCAATCGCTTGGTCAGGGAGATCCCCTGGAGAAGGAAATGTCTACCTGCTCCAGTATTCCTGCCTGGGAAACCCCACGGACAGAGGAGCCTGGTGGACTACAGTCCATGGGTCACAAAAGAGTAGGACACAACTTAGCAACTAAACAACAACAACAATCTTTACAGAGTAAGGGGATAAGCACCTCATATCCAGTTTTTTAATAATACTTTGCATGATTACTATATAAATTACTATAATGTAGATCTATAATATATAAAATTACCATACCATAATACTGTGAGTATTTGTGTGTACTCTCAGTACATACAAGGCCCATTTTCCACATGTTTTCTTGCATATTCTAATGCTATTCCTCAGTGGTTATGTGGCTGCCCTTGGTGTCTGAAATTATTACACTTAGGCATGGAGTGTTTGTTGAATGCCATATCTACCCAAGGTAGCATGTTAAGTTAATGATTAAATAAGGGTTGGAATCATGGGGCCAAGCTTCTAACTCTTTGAAAAAGATTTCTTATTTCTCTATCCTGTGTCCTTGTATCCTGCTTGAAAAAAGAAAAATATCAGCTAATGGGTTCATTGTGATAGAAAAGTCACCTATTAAAAAATCGCCTTGCTAACAAATTTGGAATAACGTGTGAGCAAAATGCTCTAGTTCAAATGCGCCAAACTTAGTTATAATGAACTCAAAACACATTCACGGTGTGACTGAAAAACGAAAAATCTCATCGTGTTTCACAGGTTAACCTGGCAGAAAACACAACTGGATTCCAGGTAATCTCTTGCCAAATTAGAACAGGTTTCCTAATGTTTTGGCATCTTGCTCAGTAAAAGCCCTAGTCATGCTCTCTATAACAGGAATTCCTAATCTAATGTTACTTAATGCCAGGAAAATGAAGGTATCATTTGCGTCTGGTGTTCAAATACATCTTGAGTAGGTTCTCAATTTGTTTAGACTTCTCTGACACCTAAAGTTAATTATTCTAGTTCTTTTCTACTCTTTCTTGTTACGTAAAACCTTTGGTTTCTACAATTTTACTTGGACTTTAAAAAGAGAGTAGGCTTTGTTAGAGCACAGCTTGTCATTAAGTAGATTTATAAATATTGTCTAATTCTTGCCTTCATATTTATGTATTATATAATTTATATATATATTATATAAACATTTTACATATTTAATTTTTAAAATATATATCTATTTTTTAATCACACTTAGTTGGCCCAAACATATATGCTGTGTGCATTTTCCTAACAGTCATTTAAAAAGGTATTATTTCACTGTGTACATTCAAGCACACATTATAAAAATGGATAATACAAAATATTCACAAACTCACTGAACCCCAATCAGAAAGGAGTAATGTTCTAGCCTAGTGTCTGGCATCAGAATCTGGACAATAAATGATAAAGTTTTAAGAGATGGATTATATCAAAAGGTTACATCTCACTAATTTGCTAAGTCAAATTTTTAAAAACAAGGACAGTGAACAGAAATAGACATTCGAATAAGAGAAAAACAAATCTCAACATGAACAAATTACTCATCTTCAAGACACCTGAAGCTCACTACAAAGAAATTTTAGGATTTCCTATTATACAGATATATACATGTATATCTGTATAAATATATATATATGTGTGTGTGTGCTATGTCTCTTCAGTCTTGTCTGATCCTTTGTGATCCTATGGACTGTAGCCCACCAGGCTTCTCTGTCCATAGGGATTCTCCAGGCAAGAATAGTGGGGTGGGTTGCCATGCCCTCCTCCAGGGTACCTTCCCAACCCAGGGATCAAACCCACATCTTCTGAGGCTCCTGCATTGCTGCTGCTGCTGCTAAGTCGCTTCAGTCGTGTCTGACTCTGTGCGACCCCATAGACGGGGGCCCACCAGGCTCCCCTGTCCCTGGGGTTCTCCAGGCAAGAACACTGGAGTGGGTTGCCATTGCCTTCTCCAGTGCATGAACGGGAAAAGTGAAAGTGAAACCGCTCAGTCGTGTCCGACTCTTTGCGACCCCATGGACTGCAGCCCACCAGGCTCCTCCGTCCATGGGATTTTCCAGCATTGCAGGTGGATTCTTTACCTGCTGAGCCACAGGGGAAACTCCATATATACATATACACACATAAAATTTACACAATTTGTATATCTAATCATAATTTAAAATTTTATATATTAAAATATATTTTAAATATTAAACAAGGCAAGTAAGTACCCTTATGCGATAGGCTTTGAAAACTGTTAGAACACCTGGAGAAAGCAAGGAAAGAAATATATACATATAAATAAAATATGTATAATATTTACAAAAGTATTAAGATGTTTATACCTTTTGCCTTTATAATTTTATTGTTTTAAATATTCCTGAATACATACAAATGACATGTAAAAGCTACATTTGTTACTTTATTTGTTGAGTTACATTTCATGGTATTAAATTATAAATTATGCAAGAGACTAACAATAGAGGGAAATTTAAACAAACTGTTATACATGGATAGACTAACACAATTACAATAATAATTACAAAGCCATTGTGAAGACATAGGTCCATATTTAGTATAAGACATTAAGTAAGAAAAAGGTGAAACAGGAAGTTAATTAGGTGGAGTCAAGCAAAGCTTAAGAGTAAAACTTTTCAATTTTTAAATTATTTTTATAATACTCTTTTTATGCTTTAAAGGTGATGATGAGAAGCTGAGGTCTTCTTGGCCACGACTTGGGTAGAGGCTATATCTTGGCCACAACCTTAGTAGATGCTATAATTAAGTATGAGATACAAACCTCTTTGACCCGCAATCTCTCTTTGTGTGGACAGTGATAGGGACTAGTCTCATTTCTCCAGTAGGAGTCAATCCCACAGGACAGCTATTCCCAGGTGTCCCTGGTGTGGCAGCTGGCTTCCTGAGCATGCATCAAACTCAAGCAATTGAGGTCTGAAATGACATTCTCCCTCCTTGAGAGCCACTCCCTCCATATCAAAGGACTGTCCTTGGCACAGCACACAGAATGTGCAACCCCAGGCCTGAGCACAGTCTTTGAAGCCAAATTGTCCTGATAAGGGGACAGGGTCTCATCACCAGGCATCTTTTTTGTCAAAGCACGTACATCTCATTGTCAAATCATCAAGGAATCATTTAACTTACCAAGCCAAACAATCGCTTATTGAGAAAGTCAGGGAAGGAAAAGGCAGCTTGAACACTCCAAAGTTAAAACAACAACAACCAAAAAAGACTTTCCAAGTTTATAATTTTTTTGTAATGTCTGTGTTTTCAAACCAGATATTAATGGCACTGTTAAAACGTCTCAGGGTAACATTTTTAGTTCTGCAACAGTGCTGCTAACATTCCAAGACCAGCTATCCTGCAACTGCCCATAACAAAATTAATGCTACCAAGGCCATTTTTTGTGTGTGCTTAAGCTCATGCCAATGAAAACCACCCTATAGGCACAAGCTGGATATTTCTGTTCACCACACATTAACCCAGAGTTCCTCAGGGTGTGACACCCAGATGATTTCTGTGATGCAGATTTCTAGAAATCTGGCTGGAAACCTGCATGATTGAACACCCCACTCACGGCAGGGCACAACCGTTGATCTGTTATTCTACCCAATCTGCACTCAGTCTCAGAAGATTAACCCTTTGGCAGCAAGAATTCACATCGCTAAATGCAGAGTCTCTTCTGAGGCTTGTGAAAGTGCATTACTTCCCAAAGCAGAACAACTGGAGGGTCTCACAAGATTTATGAGAGAATGAGAAGAAGTGGCTGAAATGAGAAATGGGGTGAGTCATAGGCTCTGGAAGAAACAGAACTGCAAACTCCTGGAGGTAAAGAAACCATCATGATCACCTAGCACAGGCCTTTCAATGCACTGCACAATTAGTGACAGAAACCCAGTCTAGATTTTCCTCCACTGCCCCAAAATGTCCTGTGGTGAAAGAGGGACAGAAGGAACCTGGTTATAAAGAAAGAAAATATCATATTTCATGATTAACGTAACAGTAAATGAGGATAAAATATTTCATATCAAGATAATCCCTAAGATATATTCTGATGAGGTCCTGGTATAATTTTTAAATTATACCTGGACACAGAGGAGACCACCTTAGATGCTGGAGGTGGATGGCAACTTCACAGTAAGAGTGTTAAGAAAGGGAACGCAAATCATTTACACACCTGGCTCTCCCATGACCTTTGAAAGTCAGTGGCTGTTCAGTGACTTCAACATAGACTTTTGAGCAACTCTTCCTTGTCTGGCAATGTAATTTCCCACACCCCATCCCTCACTCTTTTCCAACAGAGAGAAGAGGGTCATGGGGTAGGCACCATGTGCAGGAGGTCAACTCTACCTCCCTCACATCTGGTGAGGGCAGAAGGAAGGGAGGTGGAGAGGATGGGGAGAGTATGAGCTGAGGCAGAGGGGAGCAAGTTGGATGAATAGAGACGTCTCATCCCGATAACTGCTGCTGGAAACATCCACTTCCCCAAGACACAGGAATATGAAAAGAGGCAGACAGCTGCAGAAGAGGAAAACTGCTTCTAAACAAACAAGGTTGAGTGAGTCGTGCTTCAGCTGCCCACGTGCTGTTTTATGTGATCATTTCAATATTTACAAAGATGCATCTCCCTAGCACCCCTTTGCCACAAATAAGGCATCTTTACAATTCACAACATCTGTCAAAAAGCAGAGGTATGCAAACTATACTATACAATTTTGTCCATCTGCCCTCACCTGCACATTCCAAATTACAGAGATGAATTTTAAAGGGAATGTTTCAAAATGTGAAAGCTGTATATTACCTTTGTCTGGGTCGCTGAAGTTCTCATCGCAAAGAGTGAAAACCATCGTGCTTCTACATAGAAATAAGCAACCTCTATCAGTGAAACACCACCAGGAAGAGAAAATGAATACGATCCTCACCATTAATACTAAAACTAGTCAATAATTATCTAGGCAGTATCAGTCATGTCTTTTGTGCATCCTGGTTGGTCTCTAAGCAAAGCGGAGCTTGTGAGCAGTACTTGGGAACACTGCGGTTTCTCTACAGGACTATTATCTCAGGCGGCATGTATGAAGAACAGGGTGGGGACAGCGTGCAATCTGCATGTTTACTGCTTCAACATTCTACCCACTTCTAGAGAATGATTGCTCATCCTGAGCCCCACAAGGGCAGCAGGAAATTCCTACTCACTGGCAATTTATTTCTTGGAAACCCCGGGAGGAAGATGCGCTTTGTCCCTGATTAAGCCTGTGTTAAGTCATGGCTGTGTGGAGGCTTCTAAGCCAGAGCATTCCAAATCTGGACAAGCAGGAAGGAATGAGTCACACCTCTCCAGAGTTCCTTAAAGATGAGTGAGGATTCGTGCTAATTTTAAAATCTGATTTTTCAAGAAAGATACATGTTCAAGAAACATTATTTGTTTAAATCCAAGTAAATCTGATCATATGAACTACCAAACATAAGAAACCCATTCTGTAAAGTTATAACGTCATGGACTAAGCATATTTTCCTGTTTCAGAATGTAAGTTTTCAAAAATAGCTACTAGCTGAAGGTAGTACGGGGATTGAGTGGAGAAAAATCAAAAGGCTGGGTGGGGCAAAATAAACCCTGGAGGACAAGATTAGAATCCAAATTCTAGAGGCAAATTAAACAATGTTAAGCAGAGCCAAAGGAGTAGCTTTTTCATATGACAAGGCTACAATATAAATGCTGACGTTTCTCTAGATCTTTATGAATGTGACAAAATGATCTATGGCGATATTGTCAAATACAGTAGTCATTCACCATACGTGACCATTTATACTGAAAATTATTAAATACTATTTTAAATTTAGCACTGACACAATATTGTAAACCAACTATACTTCAATTTTTAAAAAAAGTCAGTTTAGTTTCTCATTTGCACTAGTCACATTCAAGTACTCAATATCTAAGTAGGACTAGTGGCTGCCATATTGGACAGCACAGATTATAGAACATTTTCATCACTGCAGAACATTCTTCTGGACAGGTCAGATTCCAGAGCTCATAACAGACTTTAAAGTGAGCATTGATATACAATATAAACTGAAATAAAAAGCCATGGCTCCATAAAAGTGTACAATAGGGAGCAGCATATTCAAACCATAAAAAACTTTTATTCCTGCTTTGGCTCAATCTTTATTTAGGGGAAAAAAATCAGAAAACAGACAGGGCAAAACTTAGGCTAAGTAGTCAAGTTTCAAGGAGAGTTCACAATGAAATGCTTCCTTCAACCTGGAAAGGTAGAGATGTAAGTGTGTGTGTGTGTGTTTGTGTTTGTGTGTGTGTGTGCTAATATACTTTAGGGTATCCAAAGCATGACCTCATACAGAGAAATGTTCATCCTAGGGCCTGCCAAAATGGTGTGGATGGCCCACAGTAGTGATATTAAGGCAAGGACTTTTTTATGCTGTAACTTTAATTTTATTTAATTTTATTTTTTTATCTGAGAGTTATTTTCTTTTTATCAATTCAAGAGCCCTCTTATTAGTGGTTGAAAATGAGAATTTTTACAATCATAATTCAATAGCTAGAAATTTAGTTCTTTATACAATAGGATAATTAATAAAAATTCAGGGACTGGATTTTTAATCTTTTTTTACAATTTTATTTATTTATTTTTATTATTTATTTTTAATTGGAGGATAATGCTTTATAATGCTGTGTTGGTTTCTGCCATACAGCAACATGAAACAGTCATAAATATACATATATCTGCTCCTTCTTGAGCCTCTCTCCCACACCAACCCCCATCTCACTCCTGTGGGTCATCATAGAGCTGGACTGAGCTCCCTGTGTTATACAGCAACTTCCCACAAACTGTCTATTTCACACATGGCAGTGTATATATGTCAATGCTACTCTCTCAATTCGTCCCACCCTCTCCTTCCCCTGCTGTGTCCACAAGTCCGTTCTCTATGTCTGTGTCTCTATTACTAAGGCAAGAACTTTAAGTAAACCAAAAAGTCAAAACTACCTGGCACCCTTTGATCTGACCTCAAAACAGATTGCTATAAAAAGTATCATTCTTAAACAGAATAGAGCAAGTAGCCATTTTATTTCTTCATGGGGAGAGAGGTCCAAAGAAGTCTTCACTGCTGAAATTTGCTCAGGATTGAAATGGTTATCCAGGTGTTGTCATTAGGTCTGTTTTCGGAAAATCTCTTGCTTGGAATATTTAAAGTACGCTGTATCTCGTGAGCAGGAGGGCTTGATAGCATCCCAAGGTCATTCTCTGTGTCAGAACACTGATATCCTGGCAAATATCTTAGTTTTCCAATGAAACACAAATGCCAATTTAAAATACACTATTTAATTTCACTCTCTTCCTTTTTTTTCCTTTTTACTGCTCCCATTCCTTAATGTGTGTGTCCACATGCCTTCACGTGTGGGGTGGTCACATGGTTATAACAGCTGTACAGATCTCAGGCTGCAGAAACTATATGTCCAGCGTGAGTTACAGATTAAACTGGTTTGCAATGGAAATATTTAAAAGCATACCTGATTTGAATTAGTACAACTGCAATAAAATAAAATTTCAGTGATTATGAAATTTCAAAATTACATTACCACATTAAATTGATTTTTTACTCATTTACTAACCCAAATTTTTACTAATTTACTAACCCAAATTCCTTTTTCGTTTCCATCTAGATGACATCTTTGCCAAAACTAGAGAATATTCACTGGAATATTTACTTCTTGTGGATTCTCTGGTACTTTTAGTTATTGAAATCCAGGTATGTTAGATTAAGAGTCATTTGAATGTATGCATATGGCATTTTACAAAGCACTATAACATTTAACATTGTATTTGTCTGCCATAGCTCCATATCCAAGATTTAATGGCAGGTGGTAACTTAAAAGGGAGGAGGCAAAGATCAGATTCATAAGGTTATAAATTTAAGGACTTCTAGCCCAGAATTCTGCTTATTTAACTTATATGCAGAGTACATCATGAAAAACGCTGGGCTGGAGGAAGCAAAAGCTGGAATCAAGATTGCTGGGAGAAATATCAATAACCTCAGATATGCAGATGACATCATCCTTATGGCAGAAAGTGAAGAAGAACTAAAGAGCCTCTTGATGAAAGTGAAAGAGGAGAGTGAAAAAGTTGGCTAAAGGTCAACATTCAGAAAACTAAGATCATGGCATCTGATCCCATCACTTCATGGCAGATAGATGGGGAAACAGTGGAAACAGTGGCTGACTTTATTTTGGGGGGTTTCAAAATCACTGCAGATGGTGACTGCAGCCATGAAATTAAAAGACCCTTGCTCCTTGGAAGAAAAGCTATGACCAACCTAGACAGCATATTAAAAAGCATAGACATTACTTTGCCAACAAAGATCCATCTAGTCAAAGCTATGGTTTTTTCTAGTAGTCAAGTATGGATGCAAGAGTTGAACTATAAAAAAAAAAAGAAAGCTGATTGCCGAAGAATTGATGCTTTTGAACTGTGGTGTTGGAGAAGACTCTTGAAAGTCCCTTGGACTGCAAGGAGATCCAACCAGTAACCAGTTCATCCTAAAGGAAATCAGTCCTGAGTGTTCATTGGAAGGACTGATGTTGAAGCTGAAACTCCAATACTTTGGCCACCTGATGTGAAGAACTGACTCCTTTGAAAAGACCCTGTTGCTAGGAAACATTGAAGGCAGGAGGAGAAGGTGATGACACAAGATGAGATGGTTGGATGGCATCACCAACTCAATGGAGATGAGTTTGAGTAAACTCCGGGAGTTGGTGATGGACAGGGAGGCCTGGCATGCTGCAGTCCATGGGGTCACAAAAAGTCGGACACAACTGAGCAACTGAACTGAACTGAACTGAAAGTTCCTCTACCCACAAGAGAATCCATTCATGTCCTCTCTCCCTCCTCAGAGGCAACCACTGTTATCAGATGAAGTGTATTAAGTCTTTTTCATTCTTTTGCAACTGCTCACACATATCTAAGAAAGCATGCATATGGAAATTTGGTGCAGCATTTTTCATAGCAACAACAACAAAAATGGAAGCAGCCTAAAGTCAACAATTAAGGAGTAACCAAACTAATTGTGATTTAAAAGAATGTAGTAAGCCTATATTAAATAATTTGTCGTATCTAAAGTGCTTATAATGTTCATAACACAAAATGAGCACTATTTATAAAATTTTTGCTGTTACAAATATATTGGTGTGTGTATATTATACACACACACATATATATTTAGTGAAAGTGAAACCGCATAAAGATATGGTATGAGCCAATTTACGTTAAACACATGCTCACGTGTATGCATGTGCACACAGACACACTGACACCACATATTTTCTAGAAATTCCTTTCACTCCATGAGGTTTCCTCTGCTCTCTTAGGTCATGAGGATACTTTTCAAACACAGTAGAATAAGAGAGGAAGCAGATATGTGCATTTGATCTGCCTCAGTGGTGTTTCTCTGGTCCTCACCCTTAGTAGCTTTCAAGCCTAGTTCATTTTCTCCTTGACTCTATAAACACGCAGAGAACTCAAACATAAGCCATCCCCAAAAGCAAAGTGAATAAGAGAGAAGCCAAAAAGATTGAATGAGTGTGAACCCTGCTCTGCTAGGTTCTAACTCTTCTGTTTCCACGCGGAAGCATCTTGTCAGATAAATCTTAATTTACAGCAAGAGAAAGGAATTGTGCTCTACTGAGCAAAAAATCCAGGAGATGAAATTTAGTCCCGCTCCAGCATATCTCCCAACTGGGCACAGAGCAAATCCTTAACCTCACTGCACCAGAGGCTTTGCACACAGACTCTTTCATTAATTATGCAGTGCCTAATGGGGGTCCTTTCTTCACGATCATGCATGTCCTTTACAAATGAAGCTTCTTTTGAAGACAGGCAAGAGATCAGATTAAGCCTTTCAATATATATTACTTCAGTTTCCTCTTGGTTCTCTGTTCTCCACAATGGCTAATTCTCAGGAGGGTCCCAGACGTGAACTCTGCTAAACTACTAAACAAGACTGTAACAAGGGAATTCACACCACAGTTCATTCTTCTTGACTTCCAACCAGGGTTTCTCCCAAAGAGATGCCTCTGTGCCATCTATTCCAGCAAAACTCAGATCCATTCCATTAATCATGTCCATGTATCTTAAGTGCTATACTTATAACACAGCACCAGGCACAGTTTCTGGAACAAAGCAAACTCTCAAGAAGCATTTGTTGAATGACCAATGGCACATTTTTACAAATATGATATATGGGGATCTCATCTGTACATTATATTTATATTTCCCACCAGGCTCTGTACCAATACATAAGCAAATGCTCCATTATTTCTCTCTCTCTCTTTAAAGGACTATATTAACCTTATTAACCTGACATTTCTGAGGCAGCTATCACACACAGTTCTGTGCTCACTCCAAGGCAAGTCTTGACTCTGCCGAAATCTCTGGTCATTTGGTCAGTCTACATATTAAACAAGTTCAGTTCCAACAAATCCAGATCTAGTCCCCAATGCCTACAAATAAGGTCCATTTGATTAGTGCTTGAATGTAAATTTTAAACCACAGTGTGCAAAATTAAAGCAGGAAATACTTAGCAGGCTTTTAAGAGTGGTAACACAGAAGTGACATAGAAAATAAGGGTTTGTATATACTATCAGAAACATGACTCTGTAAGGGTTGTTTCCAAAAGTTGGTTGGAAAGTTTCATTAGCTTTGCCTATACAGCTACAGGGTTATTCATATTAATGCTCTAATACTCTGATAAGCAAAATGCTAGAATGACAGACAACAAAATAAAAAATGGGGGAAGCCAAGAGGTCAAAGGGCACTGCCTTAGAACAGTCTGGAGCCAATGTGGTCCAGAGGGAGTCCTGACAAGTGACCAACTCACTCTCCTTCCAGTCAGTTCCTTGCCTCATTCACCGATCTAGCATTTATTTGATCCTGAAAGACAAGTCAAATATTGGGAACTGTCTGAGTCTTTCCAGAGGTGTCAAGACACTTAGGGAACACTTAGCACTTTGAAACCATGGACATTCCAACCATTGAATTATGTTGCACTGCTGGCCAGTCCCAACTCCCCTCCCTGGAGGGTCACTAATGCCCTGTCCTGGGAGATTCAGGTGTACTTATCAGAGTTGGTTCTCAATGAAAAAGTAAAATGGTCTTTGCCCTCACTATTTGACAGAACTGTAGACTAAATTACACTGAGAAATCCACTCAGGGTTGCTTTAATTTACCCTATTGTGTTTTTGAAATGATAATGTGAAATGTTAGTCACTCAGTCCTGTCCGACTCTTTGAGATCCCATGGACTGTAGCCTGCCAGGCTCCTCTGGCCATGGGATTCTCCAGGCAAGAATACTGGAGTGGGTTGCCATTCCCTTCTCCAGGAGATCTTCCTGACCCAGGGATGGAACCCGGGTCTCCTGCTTTGCAGGCAGATTGTTTACCATCTGAGCCACCAAGGAAGCCCCTAGTGTGTTTCTAATTTGATCTTTACTTGAATTTCTAAGCATTTTCTCCAAATTGGTCAGGGGCTCAGCTTGCCTATACCTCATGCACCACCATAATAACCAGGACCTCAGCAATCTAGAGTTAGGCTAGGGCGTGACCACAAATCCCAATCTTTCTTGTGGTTCGAATCATGCCTTTGCCTTGTGTTTAGAATCAAGGGTCTTATTCACTGGCTGGAACACTGGAATTTACTGCGTAAATTTCTTCAATATCACTCTCCTCCCATTCCTCCTACTGCACAAAGGAAAACCAGAGCAAGTTGCCTGTTAAATAGTTGTTGAGTGGGAAATATGTGATACATAGGAGGGGAGAGAGAGTGTGCAAGACTAAGTGGGTGATAGTGGTAGAAACACAAAAAGGGAAACTTGAAGGAACAGAAAAGAGAAAAAAAAAAAGAAGAAAAAGGGTGTCTTCTGAATTTCCAGCAGTAGAAATGCTAGAGAATTCCATTCCAGGAAATTAAAGATATTTTACATGTTTGTATATGTATGTTTGTGGGTGTGAAAATATAACTATATGCAAACATAGTTTTGTGATAACAAAATCAAAGATAATGCTATTTAGTTAATGCCTACTTATTTAAGTACATCTTAAAAACCATATTCAATATTAATCTACATTTTAATTAACAATACGGTTGCCTGACTAGTTGTTTTCTTTTATTAATCAATACTGCTGTGCTAACAAAACAAGCTTACCCCTTTGATTATGGCCATTTCTGTTGTTTTCCCAAAGGCAAAGTCTCTGCTATCTTGCTTGCAAAATCAAAGTCTAGTGTTTTATTGTTGTTATGAATGGGTCAAGATTTTTAAAAGCACCACCCTTGAAAGTTCTTCCATAGAGATCTCTTTGAAATGAACAACAGTCCCACAGATAGAAATTATAAACCAGAGAGTTAGAGGGGAGAAAGACAAATGGGCCAGCTATCATCATCGGTCATAAGTCACCCAGACTATAACTCTTCTGAGTGAAATAAAGTTGGCTGGAAGGGAGAAAAATCTCCAGAACGTGACATAGGATGAGACACAATCTAGAGCTAGAGCCATCTTTCTCTGCTACTCTCAACACGCCATTCATCGGTCAAGGCCAGCTAAAGAAACTGCTCTGTAATGTTTGCAATTTTCATGATTTCTTTAATCATAAAATGATTATCTTGAGCAATTTATTGTACAATCCAGGCAATTCTCTGAGCCTAATTAATTTACTTTCTTTCAAGTTTTATAACAATTTACCCATCTTACATTCTAATCCAACACAACTGTGGTTGTATCAGGCATCTAGTGTATCCATTCAACAAGCATTTTTTGTGCATTCATTATGTAATTTATAATGCCAGGTATCACACACACAAGCACACACAAGCACACACAAACACACAATTTAATACCCCACCATTCCCTTGTAAGAAGTTTATAAATGTAATTGTTTATACGTGAAAAGATGCTCAACATCACTCATTATTAGAGAAATGCAAATCAAAACCACAATGAGGTACCATTTCACACCAGTCAGAATGGCTGCTATCCAAAAGTCTACAAGCAAGAAATGCTGGAGAGGGTGTGGAGAAAAGGGAACCCTCTTACACTGTTGGTGGGAATGCAAACTAGTACAGCCACTATGGAGAACAGTGTGGAGATTCCTTAAAAAACTGGGAATAGAACTGCCATATGACCCAGCAATCCCACTGCTGGGCATACACACCGAGGAAACCAGAATTGAAAGAGACGCGTGTACCCCAATGTTCATCACAGCACTGTTTATAATAGCCAGGACATGGAAGCAACCTAGATGTCCATCAGCAGACGAATGGATAAGGAAGCTGTGGTACATATACACAATGGAACATTATTCAGCCATTAAAAAGAATACATTCGAATCAGTTCTATCGAGAAGGATGAAACTGGAGCGCATTATACAGAGTGAAGTAAGCCAGCAAGAAAAACACCAATACAGTATACTAATGCATATATGTGGAATTTGAAAGATGGTAATGATAACCCTATATTCGAGACAGAAAATGAGACACAGATGCATAGAACAGTCTTATGGACTCTGAGGGAGAAGGTGAGGGTGGGACGATCTGAGAGAATAGCATTGAAACATGTATATTATCATATGTGAAATGGAACTCCAGTCCAGGTTCGATGCATGAGACAAGTGCTCAGGGCTGGGGCAATGGGATGACCCAGAGGGATGGGATGGGGAGGGAGGTGGGAGGGGGGTTCAGGATGAGGAACACATGTAAACCCATGGCTGATCCATGTCAACGTATGGCAAAAACCACTACAATATTGTAAAGTAATTAGCCTCCAACTAAAATAAACAAATTAATTTAAAAAATAAAAATAAAAAATAATAATTGTTTATAACTTTTTTCAACACAATGAGGTAAGTTTATAAATAAGCAATTGTTTAAAGAACTAGAACAGATTTAGAAATGAAATTTCATGGAAGCAAAAGAGCAAGCATGCTGCATTTGGGGTGGATGGAATAAAACATACATGGATGGAGAGGGGTGTGGCCATGGGATATGTAGTGGCAGGAGATGTGGGTGAAAGGTAAGTGGCAGAGTTTAGGCTCTAACATGCTGTGCTCAAAAGCTGTAATTCATCCTATTGGATGAAAGGAGCACCATTGTTTTTCAGTCACTATCATGTCTGACTCTGCAATCCCATGGACTACAGCACACCACGCTTCCTTGTCTTTCGTTATCTCCTAGAGTTTGCTCAAATTCATGTCCATTGAGTCCGTGATGACATCCAACCATCTTGTCCTCTGTCACCCCCTTCTCCTCCCGCCCTCAATCTTTCACAGCATCAAGGTCTTTCCAATGAGTTGACTCTTCACATCATGTGGCCAAAGTATTGGAGCTTCAGCTTCAGCATCAGTCCTTCCAAAGAATATTCAGAGTTGGTTACCTTTAAGATGGACTGGTTTGATCTCCTTGCTGTCCATTGTGGGCCTTTATAGCTGGGAGTTGTATGATGATACTGTGTTTTAGACAGAAAGGACTGATGGCATTGGAAGAAGCTCAGAGCAGGGAAGCGGAGAAAGCAATGGCACCCCACTCCAGTACTCTTGCCTGGAAAATCCCATGGACGGAGGAGCCTGGTAGGCTGCAGACCACGGGGTGGCTAAGAGTCGGACACGACTGAGCGACTTCACTTTCACTTTTCACTTTCATACTTTGGAGAAGGAAATGGCAACCCACTCCAGTGTTCTTGCTGGAGAATCCCAGGGACGGGGGAGCCTCATGGGCTTCCATCTATGGGGTCGCACAGAGTCGGACACGACTGAAGTGACTTAGCAGCATAGCAGCAGCAGAGCAGGGAAGAGATACTAACCAAAGTCTGGGATTGTTGTGATTGCCCAGCTGAAAAGCAGTAGTGACAATTTTCAAAATGGTCACTAAACAGAAAAAAAAAAAAAAAAAGTTTGCTCTGATTATCCTAAGCAAGCTAAACCAACCTACTCAGCAAGGTTATCTTTAACCCTATCACATGTGTACCAGCTATGATGCAGAATCTTGCCAATCAAAGATGATCTGTGGATAAAAACATCAGCATCAAGTGGAAACCTGTTAGAAATGCAGAATCTCGGTCCCACCCCAGTAATGCCAAGTCAGAATCTGAATTTAACAAAGCCCAAAGGGAAACACATTCACATTACAGTCAGAGAAGTACTGATGTAAAGAAAACATCAGTGTTAGACACCAGGGTTGTTTGTTCTGAATTTTTTGCATATTATTTCTTTTGGACTATATTGCTATACTTTCAAGCTTTCCATGAATTCACAAAACCTACTTCCTCCTCTCTACTGAAACAAAGAAGAAGAAAAAAAATGATCCTGTAAGGCATTGCTTATTCAACAAGCCTAAGGTGCTTATCCTTACCATATTTTTCCTTGGTCAAATAACCATTATCTTTAAATGCACACCTGAATTCCAGCATTTAAATAGATTCCTGGGGAGGATATAGAGATTGCTTAGAGTGCAAAACAGTTTGTCTGTATCATCCTGCCTAGAAAGGATGTGATGGTCTACCATCACATTTCTTTGAGTTCCTTCAAGTGTTAGGTCCACGACAGGCTATTTTCAAAGCCAAGCAATTAAGCAACATGCACAGTAGCCCAAAATGTATGATTTGATGGAGAATAAGTCTCTGTTCCCTCCAGAAGATTTCTCCTCTAATATGCTGCTGCATAGACCCACAATTGGACTCAAAAATAGAGAAAATATATCTATCTCCATATGAGTCTTTGAAAAAATATATGCCACATGTTAATGGTTTATTAGAGGTAGCAGTTTTTATTTAGAAATGCTGAAGGAAAGGTAGATACACCATTTGTTAGTTTACTTGTTCATTTTCCAAATATTTATTGTGTCCAAATGTACCAGACACTGTCACTCACAGTAAAGGGCTTAACAAGATGTAGAGGCTCTCTGCTCTCATGAAGAATATAATCTAGAACAATAGTCCTCAAATGTTTATTGTCACAGTCCCTGTCAGTAAAAATTTTTCAGCATGCATTGCCCAATGTACATATATATTTATTTACATAGTTTTCGCTATGCTAATGTACTAGCTGGGGGCGGCGGCCGAGAGGGCCTAGGCCAGGCCGGGGGCCGAGAGCCGGGGGCCGGGGGCGGCAGCCAAGAGGGGCTAGGCCAGGCCAGGGGCTGGGGCCGGCGGCGGCGGTGGCAGTGGCAAGAGGAATTACCCAAGGCCCAAGGTAAGAGAAACCCAAGTAAGACGGTAAGTGTTGCAAGAGGGCATCAGAGGGCAGACACACTAAAATTAAAACTTCAGAAAACTAGCTGATCTGATCACATGGACCACAGCCTTGTCTATCTCAATGAAACTAAGCCGTGCCGTGTGGGGCCACCCAAGACGGATGGGTCATGGTGGAGAGGTCTGACAGATTGTGGTCCACTGGAGAAGGGCATGGCAAACCACTTCAGTATTCTTGCCTTGAGAACCCCATGAACAGTATGAAAAGGCAAAAGGATAGGACACTGAAAGATGAACTCCCCAGGTCAGTAGGTGCCCAATATGCTAATGGAGATCAGTGGAGAAATAACTCCAGAAAGAATGATGGGATGGAGCCAAAGCAAAAACGATACCCAACTGTGGATGTGACTGGTGATAGACGCAAAATCCGATGCTGTAAAGAGCAATATTGCATAGGAACCTGGAATGTTAGGTCCATGAATCAAGGCAAACTGGAAGTGGTCAAACAGGAGATGGCAAGAGTGAACATTGACATTCTAGGAATCAGCGAACTAAGATGGACTGGAATGGGTGAATTTAACTCAGATGACCATTATATCTACTACTGTGGGCAAGAATCCCTTAGAAGAAATGGAGTAGCCATCATGGTCAACAAAAGAGTCCGAAATGCAGTACTTGGATGCAATCTCAAAAATGACAGAATGATCTCTGTTCGTTTCCAAGGCAAACCATTCAATATCACGGTAATCCAAGTCTATGCCCCGACCAGTAACGCCGAAGAAGCTGAAGTTGAACGGTTCTATGAAGACCTACAAGACCTTCTAGAACTAACACCCAAAAAAGATGTCCTTTTCATTATAGGGGACTGGAATGCAAAAGTAGGAAGTCAAGAAACACCTGGCGTAACAGGCAAGTTTGGCCTTGGAGTACAGAATGAAGCAGGGCAAAGGCTAATAGAGTTTTGCCACGAGAACACACTGGTAAGAGCAAACACCTTATTCCAACAACACAAGAGAAGACTCTACACGTGGACATCACCAGATGGTCAACACCGAAATCAGACTGATTATATTCTTTGCAGCCAAAGATGGAGAAGCTCTATACAGTCAGCAAAAACAAGACCAGGAGCAGACTGTGGCTCAGATCATGAACTGCTTATTGCCAAATTCAGACATAAATTGAAGAAAGTAGGGAGAACCACTACACCATTCAGGTATGACCTAGATCAGATCCCTTATGAGTATACAGTGGAAGTGACAAATAGATTTAAGGGACTAGACCTGATAGACAGAATGCCTGATGAACTATGGACGGAGGTTCGTGACATTGTACAGGAGACAGGGATCAAGAAAATCCCCATGGAAAAGAAATGCAAAAAAGCAAAATGGCTGTCTGAGGAGGCCTTACAGATAGCTGGGAAGAGAAGAGAAGCGAAAAGCAAAGGAGAAAAGGAAAGATATTCTCATCTGAATGCAGAGTTCCAAAGAATAGCAAGGAGAGATAAGAAACCCTTCCTCAGCGATCAGTGCAAACAAATAGAGGAAAACAACAGATTGGGAAAGACTAGAGACCTCTTCAAGAAAATTAGAGATACCAAAGGAACATTTCATGCAAAGATAGGCTCGATAAAGGACAGAAATGGTATGGACCTAACAGAAGCAGAAGATATTAAGAAGAGGTGGCAAGAATACACAGAAGAACTGTACAAAAAAGATCTTCATGACCCAGATAATCACGATGGTGTGATCATTCACCTAGAGCCAGACATCCTGGAATGTGAAGTCAAGTGGGCCTTAGAAAGCATCACTACGAACAAAGCTAGTGGAGGTGATGGAATTCCAGTTGAGCTATTTCAAATCCTCAAAGGTGATGCTGTGAAAGTGCTGCACTCAATATGCCAGCAAATTTGGAGAACTCAGCAGTGGCCACAGGACTGGAAAAGGTCAGGTTTCGTTCCAATCCCAAAGAAAGGCAATACCAAAGAATGCTCAAACTACCGCACAATTGCACTCATCTCACATGCTAGTAAAGTAATGCTCAAAATTCTCCAAGCCAGGCTTCAGCAATACGTGAACCGTGAACTTCCAGATGTTCAAGCTGGTTTTAGAAAAGGCAGAGGAACCAGAGATCAAATTGCCAATATCCGCTGGATCATCGAAAAAGCAAGAGAGTTCCAGAAAAACATCTATTTCTGCTTTATTGACTATGCCAAAGCCTTTGACTGTGTGGATAACAATAAACTGTGGAAAATTCTGAAAGAGATGGGAATACCAGACCATCTGACCTGTCTCTTGAGAAACCTGTATGCAGGTCAGGAAGCAACAGTTAGAACTGGACATGGAACAGCAGACTGGTTCCAAATAGGAAAAGGAGTACATCAAGGCTGTATATTGTCACCCTGCTTATTTAACTTCTATGCAGAGTACATCATGAGAAACGCTGGGCTGGAAGAAACACAAGCTGGAATCAAGATTTCCGGGAGAAATGTCAATAACCTCAGATATGCGGATGACACCACCCTTATGGCAGAAAGTGAAGAAGAACTAAAGAGCCTCTTGATGAAGGTTAAAGAGGAGAGTGAAAAAGTTGACTTAAAGCTCAACGTTCAGAAAACTAAGATCATGGCATCTGGTCCCATCACTCCATGGGAAATAGATGGGGAAACAGTGGAAACAGTGTCAGACTTTACTTTTTGGGGCTCCAGAATCACTGCTGATGGTGACTGCAGCCATGAAATTAAAAGACGCTTACTCCTTGGAAGGAAGTTTATGGCCAACCTAGATAGCATGTTTAAAAGCAGAGACATTACTTTGTCAACAAAAGTCCGTCTAGTCAAGGCTATGGTTTTTCCAGTGGTCATGTATGGATGTGAGAGTTGGACGGTGAAGAAAGCTGAGCACCGCAGAATTGATGCTTTTGAACTGTGGTGTTGGAGAAGACTCTTGAGAGTCCCTTGGACTGCAAGGAGATCCAATCAATCCATCCTAAAAGAGATCAATCCTGGGTGTTCATTGGAAGGTCTGATGTTGAAGCTGAAACTCCAATACTTTGGCCACCTCATGGGAAGAGTTGACTCATTGGAAAAGCCCCTAATGCTGGGTAGGATTGGGGGCGGGAGGAGAAGGGGACAACAGAGGATGAGATGGTTGGATGGCATCACCGACTCGATGAACATGGGTTTGGGTAGACTCCGGGAGTTGGTGATGGACAGAGAGGCCTGGCGTGCTGCAATTCATGGGGTCGCAGAGAGTCGGACACGACTGAGCGACTGAACTGAACTGAACTGAATGTACTAATATTGGGTTGGCCAAAAAGTTCATTCAGGTTTTTCTGTAACATCTTCAGGAAAACATCAAATGAACATTTTGGCCAATCCAATACATACGTAGTAATACAATATTGATAAAGCTAAATCTAAAATAGGACAATGCATGACTGCTCAGTCGCATGTGACTCTGCAACCCCGTGGACAGTAGCCTGTCAGGTTCCTCTGTTCATGGAATTTTTCAGGCAAGAATAATGCAGCAGGTTGCCATTCCCTTCTCCAGGGGATCTTTCCATCCCAGGGATCGAACCTGCATCTCCTGCATTGGCAGGTGGATTCTTTACCACAGTGGGTTTCCCAGGTGGCACAGGGATAAATAATCCACCTGCCAATGCAGGAGACACAGGAGACTCAGGTTCAATCTCTGGGGTGAGAAGATCTCTGAATTGAAAAGATCCCCTGGAGTAGGAAATGACAATATGCTTCAAATTCTTGCCTGGAGAATTTCACGGACTGAGGAGCCTGGCAGGCTACAGTCCATGGAGTCGCAAAGAGTTGGATGAGGCTGAGCACAAAGTAAAGTAAAAACAATAAAGTAAAAACAGGTGTTAAGATTTTTATTAAGATGATCTTAAAAAGATCATCTGTTATAGCCCCTGGCAAGCCTTTGACTGTGTGGATCACAATAAACTGTGGAAAATTCTGAAAGAGATGGGAATACCAGACCATCTGACCTGTCTCTTGAGAAACCTGTATGCAGGTCAGGAAGCAACAGTTAGAACTGGACATGGAACAACAGACAGGTTCCAAATAGGAAAAGGAGTACTTCAAGGCTGTATATTGTCACCCTGCTTATTTAACTTATATGCAGAGTACATCATGAGAAACGCTGGGCTGGAAGAAACACAAGCTGGAATCAAGACTGCTGGGAGAAATATCAATAACCTCAGATATGCGGATGACACCACCCTTATGGCAGAAAGTGAAGAGGCACAAAGAGCCTCTTGATGAAGGTTAAAGAGGAGAGTGAAAAAGTTGGCTTAAAGCTCAACATTCAGAAAACTAAGATCATGGCATCTGGTCCCATCACTCCATGGGAAATAGATGGGGAAACAGTGGAAACAGTGTCAGACTTTATTTTTTGGGGCTCCAGAATCACTGCTGATGGTGACTGCAGCCATGAAATTAAAAGACGCTTACTCCTTGGAAGGAAGGTTATGGCCAACCTAGATAGCATATTTAAAAGCAGAGACATTACTTTGCCAACAAAAGTCCGTCTAGTCAAGGCTATGGTTTTTCCAGTGGTCATGTATGGATGTGAGAGTTGGACGGTGAAGAAAGCTGAGCACTGAAGAATTGATGCTTTTGAACTGTGGTGTTGGAGAAGGCTCTTGAGAGTCCCTTGGACTGCAAGGAGATCCAATCAATCCATCCTAAAGGAGATCAATCCTGGGTGTTCATTGGAAGGGCTGATGTTGAAGCTGAAACTCCAATACTTTGGCCGCCTCATGCAAAGAGTTGACTCATTGGAAAAGACCCTAATGCTGGGTAGGATTGGGGGCAGGAGGAGAAGGGGACGACAGAGGATGACATGGTTGGATGGCATCACTGACTCGATGGACATGGGTTTGGGTAGACTCCGGGAGTTGGTGATGGACAGAGAGGCCTGGCGTGCTGCAGTTCATGGGGTCGCAAAGAGTCGGACACGACTGAGCGACTGAACTGAACTGAAATGAACACTCAGTTGGGAGATCTCTCTTTTAGAGTAATTTCTAAAAGAAAATTTTTTTCCATGAGAACAATTTTTTCCAGAGGAGATGATTACTTCAATCACCTCCAGAATTTTAACGAAAGAAATTATATGAGTTAATCAGAATCAGAAACTCAATCTACTTTCTTTTTGCATGTCTAGTAACTTAACTTAAATTGCACTTAAGGCATAGTAGATGTTCAGTAAATGATTACAGAATTGAAGGGAAAAGGGAGAATGAAGGGTAAAGGGGAAGAATGAGTATATGTATTAAATACAAGATTTATTTGTACAATAAGAGAAAAAAAATAGCTTGCTTGCCAGGAAAAATTAATAAGTTACCTTATTAAAATAATAATAATAATAAAACAGATTACAGTTCATATATGAAAGAACCCATCTCCAGCTCACCTCCATTTGGCCAACTGAAATATCAAATCATAAATCTCCTCTCCTAAATTTCTGGGTACAATTTTCCTGGGATCCTCTCTTTTTTTAATGTACAATAAATTAATTTTACTATAAAGAAACCAAATGATTTTTGAAATGCATTTCCATGTAGGTTTCTTGAAATAATTTACTTTGCCCACAATTCACTGAAACAGGAAATGGCAATAGTTATAGTTACACAGTGACAAAGCCTTATAGCTGACACCTATAACCATTCCCTTTGTTCAAAATCAACTGTATTTTCTTTGTGGCAAACGACTTCTACTGATAGTTGGTAATACTAATATTTGTGTCATGTTATCAAAAACATTTCCTAAGAGTCATGGTTGCAGTGTTATCAATAATATATTTATCTGTTACATCAAAGTTTTGGTGTAATAAACTTATCTCCATTTCCACTCGTTTCCCCCACTGTCGGCTTGGACAAAAGGCGCTTTGTAGAGTGTGTCCCCATTAGAAACAGTTCCTTCAGGTGCACAGACCAGCGCCAGGCTCTGTCACTAGACTTCTGTGTTGAGGTCAGAACTCCCCCGTCAAGACTCTGCTGAATAGAGCTGTCTGCCCTCTGAGGACTGTGCCATCCAGCAAGATGAATTCAAAGTTACCACATAGAGTCACATTCTAACAGTCTTGGGAACCTTGAGAGTTTAGATTAGGATTGCTGCTCACTATAAGCAGGGATGTACTCTAGCCGAAAAAGTCTGTTTTTGCCTCAGCTTAACCCTGAGGGTCTCCAAAGTTCCCAATTGGTCAGGCAAGAAGGATTTTCTCAGGAACCCTCCTCCTCCTGATCAGCAAACAATGAGACCTCTTTACAATCTGAAATCTCACATGGTCCCAAAGTCCCCGAGGGATTCTTGTAGCAAAAATTCTGACATCCATTTTTATAAAGTGTATGTGCACACAAAACACATACACATTTATACATATATGTGCTTGTACACACGTAGGTATATCTTTATATCAGCTTTGCTACCTCTGTCTCTGTCTCACATGCAAGTAGGATGCCCCTTCTTCCCTGGACATCGGGGTGCTTCCCCCTCCTCACTCAAGGAGCAGGAGAGGAGAGACTGCCCTTCCTAACACGGCCCACAGAGTGGCCCCTGCAGAGGGAAAGGAGGTTAGTCCCCAGCGGTGACTCTTTCAACACGAGGAGAAATCTGACCCTTCTTTCAAATGTGTGGAAAGGTGAAAAAGCCCTTTTTTTTTCCTTACCAAGTATTGGACTTAAATTCCTTCCCAACTAACCCGAAGGGCCCCGGGGAGGCTTCAGGGCCATTATAAAACGTGTCTGTGGAGCCCTTGAGTGCCATGGTGGACAGGCAGCGCAGACACAGGCCGAACAATAACAGCTGAACTACAGACACGCGGCAGCCCTGCTTCCATGGCATTCTGACAGTGCCTTTTCAACACATGAACATTACTTCTCGGAGCAGTAATCCCATGGTCCTTATTAAATTTTCCATATCCCACAGACCCCACTACAGCCTTCCCACCCACCCTGAAGAGTGCTCTCTGCTCCCAGGGCAAACACATTCTATCAGGGGCTGACCTGGAACTGCATTGCGTTTTACACTCAGACACACTGGCCAGCTGGGTGTGCATGCTAGGGCAAATTGAAGCCCCAGACTTCCTTCAGGTCTGGCTTCTTGTACAACTTCAGCAGAGTGTCTGTCTGACTGGAGAAGGCAGAGAAGGCTTGGGGAAAAGGTGAAAGGCGTTAAAGAAAGCTCTACTCAAACAATACTGTTAAAAATATTCTGATTGGTTAAGATAAGATGTACTTTCATTTTCCTGAGAATTTTATCTTTATAGATAGGCTGCACAACCCCTAAGAAAGTCTTAGCTGACTGTTTCAGAGTTGGTTGTTATTTCCAAACAGCATGTGCTGTGGGGAACACATTCCAACTTCTTAATGGGGTGTAATCAGTAACACGTTCGCTTCAGGCCTTATAATGATGATGCTGTTAACTGCATCCACCAAAAATCCTTTAAAACAGCTGTTTTCAACCAACTTTCACTGTGAATGTACTTTTGTGTGTTTAATGTACTTGGCAAGCCTTTTGAGAAAGCCCTTGCCTACTGTTTTATTTGTTTTCATTTATGAAAACATGCGTTCGCTGTGAAAGTCAGATGCATTTGTAAAGTTATCAAGGAACTCATAAGAAAAACCACCCTCTCCTTGTCATCGTTGTGATGGCTGAATCATCTCCACTGAAATCTGTTTGGAAGAAATTTCCATGTATTTGTTTAAAATGATCAGCAGCTCTTCTTCAGGCAAAAGCTGGAGTAAGATTCTCAAACATTTTTCTTAAATTATGTGTCCTAAAATTAAAAGAAAGTGGGGGGCCTGGATGGGAGGGGGGGTCTGAGGGAGAATGGATACATGTATATGTATGGCTGAGTCCCTTTGCTGTCCATGTGAAACTATCACAACATTGTTAATCAGCTACACTCCAATATAAAATAAAAAGTTGAAAAAAAAACCAAAGAAAGTAGGGGTGGGGGGAAGAGAGAGGTACAGTAGGGCCACCTGGTCAAGGTTCAGAAGCAAAGGTTTTCCATTAGGCAGCTTGCCCCCTGCTACCTGTAAGATTCATTCCCAGAGTTTTCCTTCAAGCCCTTCTGTCTCCATCATTTATCAGACCCCTGCTCTGAAATGCAAGAATTATCCTCAATTCAGAGCCTTAGTAAGAATAGAACACCTTCTTTTCTTGTAACATTATCCAGCCAGGAAACAGGCAGCATGTACAAATGGTTGGTTGAAGTCTGGTCTTTGTTTTCTGTCTTCCTCGGTTGACAATGCTTGCTGCAAGGGAGCAGGCCAAAATCAAACTGCCAACCACCACGCTGCATAAAACTGTAAAAGCAGGAAAAAATGTCCTTGGCACCTTAGGACCTCAAACCCCCAAAGCAGACAGGACTGTTGCCATATTATCAATTTATCAGCTTATGTCATTATAGGTATTCATAACAGCACATGTGATTAAGAAAAAAAGAAAAGGGTGGGTCGAACTGAGAAAGTAGCATTGACATATATGTACTGCTGCTGCTGCTGCTGCTAAATCGCTTCAGTTGTGTCCGACTCTGTCTGGCCCCATAGACGGCAGCCCATCAGGCTCCCCCATCCCTGGGATTCTCCAGGCAAGAACACTGGAGTGGGTTGCCATTTCCTTCTCCAATGTATGAAGGTGAAAAGTGAAAGTGAAGTCGCTCAGTCGTGTCTGACTCTTCGCGATCCAATGGACTGCAGCCTACCAGGCTCCTCCGTCCATGGGATTTTCCAGGCAAGAGTACTGGAGTGGGCTGCCATTGCCTTCTCCATATATGTACTACCATATGTAAAGCAGACAGTTAGTGGGAAGCTGCTGACTAAAACAGGGAGCTCAGCTTGGTGCTCTGTGATGACCTAGAGGGCTGGGATGGGGGTAGGGGGAGGAGGAGGGACGCTCAAGAGGGAGGAAATGTATATATATGCTTATAGCTGTTTCACACTGCTGTATAGCAGAAACCAATGTAACACTGTAAAGCAATTATCCTCCAATTAAAAAAATAAAAATAAAGCAAACAATAGGCTAGCATCACAGACATTTGCCCACCACCTGATGAGAGCTGAGAGGTCCCTAAATCCCAGTGCCCTGAGAAGGCCCAGAAGCTGTCCTTTTCTTGTCTTCCTTAGTCTAATCTCCTCATTTTCTCCATGATGAAATGATTGCTTAATTCACAATCACTGGGAGTGTGTATGTGTGTGCTCAGTTGTGTCCAACTCTTTGCAACCCCATGAACTATAGTCTGCCAGGCTCCTCTGTCCATGGGATTCTCCTGGCAAGAATACTGGGAAAGCAGATGCTTAAGCAACCAGTGCAACTTCGGGCCTTGTGTGCGAGTCCTAGACAGTGAATCTCACCACTTCCCTTGTGCTCAGCGTGATAGTAAAGGCCAAGCCCCAGCTCGGCAGCAGGCCTCCTATTTCCTGGGCCCTCAGAAGATAAAAAAATATCACATTTCTATTTCATTCGACCCTTCACTCTCTCTGTCATGCTTGGCTGCCTTTACAAGTCAGCATTTCACTATTGCAGCAAAGCTTACAGGGACGCTAACAGGTGAGGCCTGGAGCAAACACGGGCTCTGAGAAGGCCTGGCACGGAGGCAGAGGACCGCTTGGCTTACCTGCTCCCTATCTTGCCATTTCTTACCACAAGGCCCGCTCCATGACAGCCAAGTTGTCCTGGGGCAATGGCTCAGTAATAAGATATACAACAAATAATGGGGTTTTTTGCTGGAAAAAATATATACTCAGGTAATTAAATTGTTAACATGATGGATGGCCTTATTTTATATTTGAATCCAAAGTGACTTTCTGTATCATTCCACTCAAACGGCTTGATGTTACAAAAAGGAACAAAAAAGCAAAACATAACTCCAGAGAGATGGGAATATAGATTTTTTTTGTTCATTTATTTTAAGAACAAACATGGGTCATTTTCAGTGAGCTGGGTTGTAATGTTTACCTGAAATGCATGGAGCTAGTGTCCAAATTTCATATTCACTACCTCTCAGTCCTAATTTTTTTGTGCCATATTCTAAAAGGTGAGAGTATAAAAAACTTGCCAATGGATATGCTTTGTTTCATGCAGGAAGAGTAAGGACATGTTAGAGAGACCTATTGTTCAGAAGGTTCCAGAAGCAAGACCCTAGTGTCTGAGTTTAAATGTTAATGGACATCCATTTTGCCCGTGTTGAATCCCAAATGACAATATGTTTTGGGCCCAAGGCATGGTTCTGACAAAATCAATAAACCACCCTAAGTTTGATAAAAGTTTTACAAAATATCCAGGACATTTAGAGTAATTGTTAACATCTGCTCATTATTCAACAGTGTATGCAGGTTTAGAAGCCAGATAAATATATTTATTCATCAGCAGCCAGCATGTCACTGCTACCTCAGTGGTGATATAAAACAGTTAGACATTAGAACCTGCCTTAGTCTTGAGTTCAGAGAATACAAATGAACCATTGTGAAAAAAACAGAATGTTCTGCTTTCCCCATGTTTTACACTGTGAGAGAGAACAAGGGGAGGGAAAAGGAGAGGAAAAGAGGAAAGAGGCAAGTTTTGGTCAAGAAAATCCTGAAAACTTACTTTGAACTGAAAACCCGGGGAATGTTCAGGGGAAAATAAATAAATAAAAGCATAAATCTTTGAGAGGGATCTGAAGACATCAATCATTGCTGCAACGTGAAGAGCATTTTTCTTATTTATTCTCCAAAACACAACTCAATTTTGATTTTCTTTTTCATTTCACAATATAAGAAAGTTATGTCTTCACTAGGAGGGTGAAATAAGATTTTGAACATAACACTGAAAAGGCTCTATCAGAATGAAATTAGTTCTTTGAAAATATCCACCAACTTACAGTTCACTCAGCCTATGCAAAAACCAGCCTCGGATTCATCATTTAACAATAGCAAGGAGAAATTAACCAGACCACATTCACCCTTATTGGTGTACTATGGGGATAGGGATGCATCTCAAGTAGTTTTATGTGAGATTTTGTTGTTTTATGTAATCTGGCATGTGTGTGTGTGTGTGTGTGTGTGTTCCAAGTGCCCTTCCAGTAGTCTCAGTGACGTCTAGTGATGCTAATAGATCTCAAGTTTGTGTTCCTTGAGTATTTGAAGCTGAGTTGATCATTAATTTTCAACTACCTTACATTATCCTCAATCATGATTGTGTAAAATAGACTGGATAAAAGTTGCCTCAAGGCTCAACTCTTTGGTGAGGGAATAAATCTGACGATCTACCTATGAAAGGTGCAAAGATTCCAGAGAGAAGGGTTATAGTAGAAGAAAGTCACTGGTCAACATCGTTGCATTTTTCGGGAGTGTAATTCTATGAACTCACTACCATGCACGTGCACAGAGACTGTCACATGAAAGACACTTAATAAAAGTTGGTTGAATTGAATACCTAGAAAAATATTATCTATCTGTATCTAATATTTAACACAATCTGAGACATTAATTGGAAACACTAGATTTCTCTAAGAGGACCAGAAGATTAGCAAGCTAGAGATGAGAAAATTAACAGAGATGCTATCTAGCTAATTAAAGCTGTAAAAGAAGCAAAAGCCTCTTCATAGATTGTTCTGTTAACTAACCTGTAATTATATTGTCAATTGCATTAACTTCATTGCCCACTAATAGAGTAAGTTTGAAGGGAAGCAGCCAATGTGGGGATGGTTATTTATTTTTATGTCCTAATTAATCAGTACTGACACCAAACCACATCCTTCCTCCTTGCTCATTATTTAAATGACCCATTTATATGGATGAACCTCTTTGCTTTGTGCATTTCATTATCACATTAACATGCTTTCAAAACAAAAAGGGTTGTTTCTGCTTCAGCAAGTACTTTGAACAAACAGCCACTTGAGCTACTCGACAAGCTCTGCAGCCCTCATCTTTCTCTAGGCATTTATATTGGCCAGTTGGAGTTTGACTAAAATCAAATGATCACCACTCAGAGGGAAAAAAATAATTCCTGATGAATTTTGTGGTGCTTAGATAGGGGCAGGGAAGGATCTATCTCGGGAAATAAATAGGAATTCCAATTTTTCATCCAATGTTAGGAAGCAGCTTTTATTCAGCTAGTCATTTCTTTGAGCCTTGAATATAGAAACCTGAAAATAAACCCTGCCTCTGAGTGAAGTTAAAATCTACTGGAGTCATCAGATTGAAATATAATCTAAAAGTTTGTGAGCCATCCTTTAGTACATTATTCCCCTCTAGTGAAAACTCCGGGAGCTGTAACTATTTTGGACTGTTGTAACTTTGCCCTCTAATGAAAACTTCTGCTCTTAGACTCCATCTTAAGAAGCCAACATTACTCATTTTAAGCATATCAACTCTGATATCACCATAGAAAATAATGCTGGGGAGAGCGCAGATGCCTTGATACAGCCTAATGAAAGGTCATTTTCCCCCAAATTTTCTCTTAGAAAGAGAAAGCATGCTATATTCTGAAGTTAACAAAGTCTCTTTATATTATGGGGAACATGCTGAAGATACTGTGGGGGAAAACACATTAGCTGGAAAAAAATGAAATCAAAAGTTGATTTGGATGGCTATAGATGTCACATAACAGAATTATTTTTAAGAAGTTGTTCAGTTGCTAAGTTGTCTCCAACTCTGTGACCCCATGGGCTGAAGCATGCCAGGCTTCCCTGTCCTTCACTATCTCCTGGAGTTTGCTCTAACTCATGTCCACTGAGTCAGTTATGCCATCCAACCATATCGTCCTCTGTTGCCCCTTTCTCCTCCTGCCCTCAATCTTTCCTAGCATCAGGGTATTTTCCAATGAGTCAGGTCTTCGTATCAGGTGGCCAAAGTATTGGAGCTTCAGCTTCAGCATTAGTTCTTCCAATGAATATTCAGGGTGGACTTCTTTTAGAATTGACTGGTTTGATCTCCTTGCAATCCAAGGGACTCTCAAGAGTCTTCTCCAGCACCATGGTTCGAAAGCATCAACTCTTCGGTGCTCAGCCTTTTTTATGGTCCAACTCTCACATCCATACATGACTACTAGAAAAATCATCAGTTCAGTTCAGTCGCTCATTCGTGTCCGACTCTTTGCGACCCCATGAATCGCAGCATGCCAGGCCTCCCTGTCCATCACCAACTCCCGGAGTTTACCCAAAGCCATGTCCAGCGAGTCAGTGATACCATCCAACCATTTCATCCTCTGTCGTACCCTTCTCCTCCTGCCCCCAATCCTACCCAGCATTAGGGGCTTTTCCAATGAGTCAACTCTTCACATGAGGTGGCCAAAGTATTGGAGTTTCAGCTTCAACATCAGTCTTTCCAATGAACACCCAGGACTGATCTCTTTTAGGATGGACTGGTTGGATCTCCTTGCAGTCCAAGGGACTCTCAAGAGTCTTCTCCAACACCACAGTTCAAAAGCATCAATTCTGCGGCGCTCAGCTTTCTTCACCGTCCAACTCTCACATCCATACATGACCACTGGAAAAACCATAGCCTTGACTAGACGGACCTTTGTTGGCAAAGTAATGTCTCTGCTTTTAAATATGCTATCTAGGTTGGTCATAACCTTTCTTCCAAGGAGTAAGCGTCTTTTAATTTCATGGCTGCAATCACCATCAGCAGTGATTTTGGAGCCCAAAAAAATAAAGCCTGACACTGTTTCCACTGTTTCCCGATCTATTTCCCATGAAGTGATGGGACCAGATGCCATGATGTTAGTTTTCTGAATGTTGAGCTTTAAGACAACTTTTTCACTCTCCACTTTCACTTTCATCAAGAGGCTCTTTAGTTCTTCTTCACTTTCTGCCATAAGGGTGGTGTCATCTTCATATTTGTGGTTATTGATATTTCTCCCGGCAATCTTGATTCCAGCTTGTGCTTCTTCCAGCCCAGCGTTTCTCATGATGCACTCTGCATATAAGTTAAATAAGCAGGGTGACAATATACAGCCTTGACATACTCCTTTTCCTATTTGGAACCAGTCTGTTGTTCCATGTCCAGTTTGAACTGTTGCTTCCTGACCTGCATACAGGTTTCTCAAGAGACAGGTCAGATGGTCTGGTATTCCCATCTCTTTCAGAATTTTCCACAGTTTATTGTGATCCACATAGTCAAAGGCTTTGGCATAGTCAATAAAGCAGAAATAGATGTTTTTCTGGAACTCTCTTGCTTTTTCGATGATCCAGCGGATGTTGGCAATTTGATGTCTGGTTCCTCTGCTTTTTCTAAAACCAGCTTGAACATCTGGAAGTTCATTGTTCACATATTAGCTTTGACTATATGGACCTTTGTCAGCCAAGTAATGTCTCTGCTTTTTAACATGCTGTCTAGGTTTTTAAGAAGATGTAATGACATTTAACAAAGACTTATTAGCTTTCCCTTTGGATATAATCTCACAATTGCAAATGTTTGATAGATTACACTATAATTTTCAAATAATCTTTAAAAGTATATATGAAAAAATTACTTTGTGGAGTCCATGAATATGTACCCATAGGACACGTTAAAATGTAGATGGTTCTGAACTTATATGATTTTGTACTTGGACCAGAGATGAACCCCCTAGTGACAATCACATATGCAAATTTTACAAATGATGTGTCCCAGATACCATGGGTGCAAATGAAGAAATATGTTCTTGAAAATTGTTGGGTGACTCAACAAACTTTAATGATGCTGACATTGTATATTTTAATTTTGGATAGATCGTGCCGTGAAAGTGAAATAAAGCAATATTTCTAGATTCATAAATACCGTAAACATCCTTTGATCATGGTTTAGAAATCTTTTTTTTTTTAGTTTCTGGCTGAGCAACATCAGCTATCACTGTATATTTTGAGTCCCTTTCAACAGGGTATGGACTACACTTGGATATGGTGGGGTTTTAAGTTCTATCCTGATGAAAAATTTTCAACTTGTAGAATGTACCAGAACAAACAAAATCATGCCTTACACTCCATACTTTCATTTACTTTTCGTGGTTTTCTCATGTTTTCAACAGTTTCCAGCCACCTTCCTACTACTACCACCACCTCTGTGGTCTAGGAATCCATCTACACTGAATTCCACTTATTAAAAGGAAATCCTTCTGTGTACTTTACCTAAATCCTGCATCCTCCAGTTGAAGCTCATTTCATATTACTCAAACTTCTCTGAACAGTAGTCCAACATCATCTCTTTATGGGAAAAATCCATTATCTGCAAATAGTCAATCAATCACTCTTTATCCTTCATTTCCCTCACTCGAATAAGCCCAACTCCCTAGAGCTTTCTCTATAACTCTCAACCTCCAACTCACTATCAAGGAATAACTGAGTTCCTGGGAGAATTAGTCATATATTATGACTAATATATTAATCATAATCATATATTATGACTAATTATAACATTATAACAAATAAGACCATAATGATTATTAATTTTAGATAGCAAACACAATTGCCATAAAACTTGGCGTATGCCTTCCTCAAAGTTCCTCAGGAAATTCTCAGATTTCTCCTTGACTACCTCAACCCTGCTTCAGAAATGTTCAATCTTCTGTGTAAGTGACAGAGGAGACCAGTTTATATTTAGGAGCAGTAGGCAAATGTCTGGTATGGAACACATTAAAACCAGGGAAATCTATTCCCTTGTAACCTAATCCAAGAGTTCCAAAACTAAAGGCAAGTTAATTAGTCCATAGTCCTCATCAGAGCACCTATTTATTGCAAGTGGGCTCTATTTCAAGCTTCAAATGTACAAAATTTTCTGAAATGCTCTGTTAAACAGTGCATACACACTGGCCCGAGAAAAGCTTTTTTGCTTTGTTTTGGGTGAAGATGGCAATTCTGCATGTTTCACATCAGGTATTTGAGTCTCTGTCAGAGTAGTGTCACCTTGAAGATCATGTATCCAAATCTGCAGACCTAGATCATGTGACTAATGCCAGAGGGAGCTGTGCACTTCAGGCAAAACTCAAGAGCTGATGTTTAGGTTAGCAACTTTACAATTTTGAATTTGCTGCCTAACTTTGTACATGGGGCATGAAACATGACCCTGATACCAGATCACAAATACTTAGACAACTGATTCAGAATTTTACACTTTAAAGAGATTGAACTGATAGAGGATGAAGCAGCATCTATTTAATGTGGAAGGATTAAGTACTGTGCAGCCTCCCTTCCTGAAACTCAAGACTAAAATTTGTTGATGTCCTCTTGCTTTTTGTTTGCTGAAGAAGATACCAGAATTTTACTGTGATCTCTGTGCTAATCCTACAAGGGGCAGGCAAGCTCCAGTGTACCTCCCAAACCCTAAAGGTCAGATTCAAATGAACATTAAGGAGGGCCCTGTTAAAGCTCACAAGGGTCACAGGCTGTGTGATAGTAGAGGAGGGGATTTCTGGTGGGGCCTCCTCTATCCAGTGACCACTCTTATCAGAGTTCCCCAAATCAGCCTGATAGGAGACTGAAGATCTGAATTTGGGCATCACAGAATGTTTGCAGACTCCCAAGGAGTAGAAAAGATCTGGATCAAATTATATTCAATTCAGAGGCATGTGGGGGCATTCTAATGACTTCCATTACCCTTTTGGTCATCATAGGTGGTGCAGCTCATTAAGGTTCAATCACAAAAATTAGAACTCAGAGGATGTCAGACCTGAGAAAGATGCTATGTGGACCACCTAAGCTCAGTGAGGAGAAGTGACTTGGCTAAGACCCCGGTTGCTGGCCATCTTATAAACCACAGCACGTACCTCCATGACTATCAAATGGATGGCTGCTATTTGTCTTGTGAATACCTGTCCCAGCAGGAGTTAGCTGGAATGAATCATCAGAGCAAGCAGAGATTCAGAGAGAACAGTTGCCTGGCATGAGCAGTGCTTGCCAATCCAGGACACTGTCAGCACTCTCCTGAGATTCCAGAGGAGGCTCCTAACCCTGGTGCTTTCCCACAGTCTATTTCCACACAGCAGTCGGGGGCTTGCCCTGTCCCCGCACCACACCCAACCCAGGCCCTTCACCATGGCCTTTGAGGTCTGTGACCCTCATCACTTCTCCTTCATTGATTCATTATGGCCTGGAGTGGCCAGTCACTAGTTTTTTGAACAACAAGCTTGTTCCTTCTTCAGGCTCTTTGCCCTTACTGTTATTCCTTTAGCCTGGAAGACTTCCAAGAGCTATCACATGGTTCACTCTGTCATTGTCTTCAGGTCTCTGCTCAACTGGACCCTCTCAGAGGGTCTATTCTTGCCTCTTCTCTTGAGGAGCAATTCCTCTGCATGCTACCCTTTGCCCTTTACCCTTTGTCCCCTTGCTCATCTTCATTTCCCTTTATAGCAGTTTTCTTTACCAACCATTATATATTGAGCCATTTTTATGTTCCCTGTCTTCTCTCCTATTAAAAACCTCCAGGAGGGCATGGAGTTTGTCTAGACTCCACAACAGTGCACAGAACATAGTATGTGCGTGCTAAGTCACTTCAGGCATGTCCGACTCTTTGTGACCCTATGGACTGTAGCCCACCAGGATCCTCTGTCCATGGGATTCTTCAGGCAAGAATACTGGAGTGGGTTGCCATGCCCTCCTCCAGGGGATTTTCCCAACCCAGAGATCAAACCTGCGTCTCTTACATTTCCGGCACTGGCAGGTGGGTTCCCTAGCGCCACCTGGGAAGCCCATAGATCAGAGTAGGTACTCAGTTTATATTCACTGAATCATTGAACTGACACTCCTACGAACTACCAGTCAGTCAATCTCTTGTCAATCTTTTCATCTCCCCCTCATCTGTCTCTCTCTATCCCTCTCTCTAAGAGAGTATATATATATATATTTTAGAGCAACTATGTGACTTAGAACAACCCTAGTAAGACACAGTGTTTTACTGGTTTATCATTAACTGTTTCTTGGGGTTTTTGTTTGTTTGGTTGGTGATTTTTTTTCCCATTCAACCGTCCCACAATCTCAGTTTCCTGTACCATAGGATAGTTATATTACTATACTTACCTTATCTACTTCTCTGTTCAAAGGTTGTAAGGTTCTGTATTTAAAGATATTTTAAGAGAAAACAATGCTTTTAGAAAAAAAGCAGTTTCTGGGAGAGTTTGCAATTTCTACAGGTATATGTTTCCCAGGCAAAAATAGACAAAGACAGAAAAATAATATTGCTTTTAACTAAGATATTGATCATTTATGAGGAAGCTGACAAACCAAAATGATGCTTCACACAAGACCCAAGACAGGCAGCAGCAGTAGCCTGGAAAGACCCATTGCACAGAGTGAGTAAGCTGGTGGATACATAGTTTGTTTTCTGAGATAGAAGGTACTAGAAAAACAGAAAGAAGACTGTCAAAGACTTGACAGTCTGAAAGACGGTGACCTTTCACTTAGGGTCACAGGCTTCAGCTCTGGAACTAATTATTAATAACTAACTGAACAATAATGAATCTAAAAGAAGTTCAACCAATCGCTGACTCTCAGAAGAACCATACCCTCCTGCTCTCGTCTTATTCCAGAATCTCCTGTCTGTCCTAACTCTGCCCAAATAGAGCTTGATCTGTTTGAACAGACCTCTAAGAAGTCCGGCCTTACGTGTATACTCTTGCTCATGTCTATTCCTTTCACTCTATTGGATTGTTAGGAAGAATCTTTCCCCTCTAGCCTATCAACTTTAAAAAGGGCTTTCCTAGACTCTCCTTCTTGCTCTAGAAGAGTATCATTTTAATATTTTAAACATTTGTTTTTAATTTAAAAATGCTTCATACCTTAATACCAAGTAAAAAGTGCACATTATAATTGAAATTGGTAAGTTTCAATTGTGTTCCTGTGGTTCCTCAGAGATCATCAGAATAAAGAGGTGGGCACAGACATTGGGTTTTGAAATTCCTACCCCATTATCACCATAGTGACTTAGCTGGCTTTATTTTATATTTAGACTTCTGAGTAAGATATTGTTTAAAGAAATAACTTTACTTTTTATTTAAAAGAATTAAAAAAAAAAAAAACTTTTAAATTACAATAACACAAGACTCAAAGAATTTGCCACCACCTGGTGGCAGCATACCCAAATTTCAACGTAGTTAATTTTTCAGCAGAAGGATTAAGTTGCATCTTCCGTCCCCAAATTATAAAGAGCACTTAGAAATGTGTCAGAGGATTAACTATAATTATGAAAAATGCACTAAGAAGTACAGTATCACTTTCAAAATGCAATGTGATAGAACTTGAAAGTTAAGATTCCATAAAAGAATCACTCTGTAGTATGGATCTCATACCACTTATAGAAAATGTTTTTCATTGTGCCTTAAAACCAACACTTCCTAAAGGTAAAATAAACTGTTAATAGCAGAATTATCTGTTTTAATGTTTGAACATCAGTGTTACTCATCTTCTGAAACCTGGGGGGAAGTATCATTTCTTCTTCTTCTTGGAGTCAATATAAATACTCAGTTCCTGGATAAATTCTACCTGGGACATTCCCTCTAGGCTACTCTCTACCTCCAACAAAGCAAAAGAAAGCAAAAAAGCAAAGACATCTTCTCACAGACCTTTATAAATGACTGCACAAAGAGAATAGAAACAAGGACTGCTTCAACCACAAGCACATTCATGGAGGAGTGGAGGAAGAAAATGAGATTTTTTTTCCTTCTTAGGCCTTGCAGTGCTCAATAATAGTAATATATTATATCGGTTTTGTCCAGTCCAACCACACTAACCTTGCCATAGCCTGAATACTCTGTTCGGGTAAGACACCTTTAGCCCTCAGGGATCAGTTCCAGTAAGTGAAGCACCTGGAGAGTCAAGGAGGAAATGAAACCCGAGCCCTGCCATTCTCAGTTGCTTCTCTGTCCAGACCCACAGAGCACCCTCCCCAGCATGATATGGTGCCGCTTGCCCTTCTCTGGCTCTATGACCCAGAAGTTATTGTCCCCTTGCTCACAGCAATGGTCTTAGGTCAACTTGGCAAACAGAACATGAGAGAACCAACAGTACAGACCAGGGGCACCCTACAACACTCCCAGATCTGTGGAGAACAGAGTGAGCAGAGGAAAAAGAAATATTTTTGGTGGCAGGCTGGAGGGCACAGGAGAAAGAAGTCTCATTGCCTCTCAACGCCTGCAGTAAATTTCCTCCTTAGAATGCCAAGATTTCCCCCAGGTTTTTGAAGACAAGATGTGGATTTTCCAGCAAGATTATATCTGCACAAATTCTTCATAGACCATCAGCAGGCACACGATATTCTGAGCAAATAGCAATTTGCCAAATTGGCAGAGTTCACCATTGCAATCTATGCCTACTACTCTCCCCCAAACTCATTCTAGTATTATTTACCACCTTGTCCTGGAGTCAACTACAAGGCCTAAAAGATGACTTTATTTATAAACAAGTAATGAAATAAGAGTACTAGAGGAGTGAGGAAAAGGAAGTAACAAGAATCAATAGCACTTTTGAAATTTAGGGTTTTTCCTCAAATACACATGAGAACTAACCTACAAAGTCTCTCATATTTAATAACACATGGAGCAAAAGTTAATTTGAGCTATGTAGAGTGTGTGTCACTGCTAAGCCTTTCAGAATGCTAAGAACATATCATAGAAAATTTTGGCCAATCCAGGGGTATAAAACATTACTTAAAAGAAAACTCACTGATGATCATTGCTTTGTGATTGTTGGATGTTCCTGCTGCCATGTCATCCTATGAGTTTGTGTCACAGCATCGTCTGTATAGAGCCAAACACCACCAACTGGGCTTTTCCAACACTTGGAGTGATATTTAAATTTTCTTTGGTGATAGACTGTAGATGTAAAAAGCCAATGGCATAAAATTTTAAATGTTTATTTAGTCTTCAGAAAGAGAAAGTTTCAACAGAGAATCCAAACAAACCCAAAAAGTTGAAATAATGTCAAAGTTGCCAAGTGAGAAAACAAGTAATTAGCCTTTCTGCCTTGGTTATTTTATAACAGGCTACATTCTGACTTGCTCCTGGGCTATGACTACCTATCTTGAGATCACTTTTGATACTCCTAAGGTAAAGGAACACCAAACAGTAGTCATTTATCTGACAAAAGACCTTGTGTTTTTCTTAGTCTATCAATCATTAAACTAGTAATGTCTTTTTATGCTATTGCTTTGACATTCATTAACATTCACGTCAGAGGAAATCTCTGCAATTAAAACTCCTATGGAACATCTAAAGTTGTTTTGCCTTTGTTTGTTGCAACTGATTTTTTTAAATGGAAGCAATAACACTAAGATGATTTGAGAACTTACTCCATAGCTCAACTTGAGGTATCTCTTTTATGACTCAAACACTGTTGATGCTCATGTTTTGTAAAAAAAAAAAAAATCACCTTTTGACATCTGTGTTAATTTTTGTGGCAAGCTTGACTGACTAGCTTAAGAGGAAGGAACACCTGAGAAAAACAAAATCAGATACCTACAAGGCTGCTGGGTTGCCACTGGAATTCTTTCTTGTGGCAAACACACAAACTCTCAGTAGAGTTTCAACAAAAAATCTGAAAGGCTCATTATCACCTCAAATGCTTGAAAAAATATTACGTAAGTTCTTTATGTCTTAAAACCACAAACAGAAACAGAACATCCAATATGATAAAGTGAGAACTTTGAATACCATAGGGTAAGTCGTTCACTTCTAAACCACTCCTTTTGTGAGAACATCACCCATAAAAACTGATTATACACCATCCACAGCCATATTGTCATCCAGCATTGAGAGAAATAAAACTGAACAAACACTTTTCTTTTTAATAAAGAGCAATTTAGAGGGAGGGAGAAGAACCAATTTCCTTCTTGGAGAAATCTGTGTGTTATAAAAACGTCTTTTATTTTAGGAGTGGATTGAACTCATTGTATCTGTATTTATATGCCATCTACTTTACAGAGTATAATGCGATGGAAATACATATCAAGTAAGTAAGTAAGTGTTAGTTGCTCAGTCGTGCCCGACTCTTTTCGACCCCATGGGCTGCAGCCCGCCAGGCTCCTCTGTTCATGGACTTTTCCAGGCAAGAATAATACTGGAGTGGGTTGCCATTTCCTTCTCCAAGATATCAAAGTACATCTCAAATATTCATCATTTTAAATGTTATTGGTATGAAAACCATTTTAAAATGTTTCTCTCTTTATACTTCTCTTAACTATTATTTTAATATTTAATTACATTATTATTTAAAATCAATGATTGACCTTAAACCTGGGCTAACAGTAATGTTTTAAAGACACGTGGTACAAAATATTTCACATAAATTCCATCTCTCTTCTAAAAACCAGATTCATTTAAAACATAACTCACATGAAATTATCTGAATTAATGTATGCAGTCAACAAACACTTGGTAAAGGCACTATATTAGAGACACTGCAGCTGTGGGGAGAAGGAAACACTACACTTCCCTGTACACACGGGGAAGTGATTTTACCTGTAGGATAACCAAATCCATTGTTTCAGGAAGTGAACTATAATGGGGTTTTAATGTCCTTTGGGCCCAGTTCAGCATTGTTCATTTTCAGTAAATGAAAGCAATACAAGCTTTGCAAAGGGATTTTCAACTATTAGAGGGGAGACTTAGAAACAAATCCAAATACCACCATAGATGTAAGATTCTGGCAATGACTCATCTTGTGGAGATCTTTAATCTGAAATTACTGCAGGTTTCATGAATATTTAAGAAGCAAAGATTCAAAGAAGACAGTTGAAGGGGAAATTGCTGTGGGCTGATTTTTAATAAATAGACCTTTCCTACGACTCCCAGTTCTCAGTAGGAATTGCCTCAGAGACACTTTCCACCTATAATCATTACTCAAGTATTAGGACCCAAGACATCACACTCAAGAGGCCCCTTTATTGCAGACAGATGGGTAATGGTTCAAAAAGTAGCTCTCCCAGTGTGAAGACAGGCTCTAAACCTGCATCTAAACTGAGGCAAAGAGGTGGGCCATGGCTCCCCACCCAGCACATACCCACACTGGGGCTTCTCTCATGATTTCTCTCCCCACCCAGGCTGTGGTTGCTTTCTCTTCCTCATCTGATTCCACCAGGATCAAAAAAAATGTTCTTGAGATAAAATTAAGTGGAGGATTAGGTCACTGGATTTGGGTCTGAGTGACCACTGTGTAACTTACTAGCAGCATGACCTTGGGAAAATCATTTAAGGTTTTTCCAAGCAAAGTTCACTCCAGTCAGACCAGAGCTCATCTCAAAGTCCTCACGAATCAGAATCTGATCCACAGAGTTGTTTTGTTTTGTTTTTCATACAGAGCTTGCTGAATCAATGCCCCCATTCCAAATACACCAGCATACTGTTTAGCCACTATGGGAATTTTTTTATTTCCATATTTTTCACTCAATTTGTATATTCACTGATGTAGCTACACATTTTTTCTGGGTAATGCACCTTGAGTTCTGATGCTAATATATTTGGTCTCTAACTCTCTATCCCCCCCGCAAAATCATATGCAAAAATGATATATATATTTTTTCCCTAAAATATGGGCTACAGAGAGCTTTCAAAATGGATATGTGCATGCTAAGTCGCTTCAGTCTGTGATGCTATGGACAGTAGCCCGTCAGGCTCCTCTGTCCATGGGATTCTCCAGGCAAGAATGCTAGAATGGGTTGCCATGCTCTCCTCCAGGGCAATCTTCCTGACCCAGGGATCAAACTCGCATCTCTGAATATGAATGTATATTTCAAATGTCACAAACCTGTTGATTCTGGGTTTTTTCCACTCCATTTCACCTTCTGTCCCATTCCACCCCCACGTGCGTCCCTCTCAAATGCCTTGCAAAGACTAAGGGACCCATTGTGCTCTGCTTAAAATGGGAGCCCTAACTGAATGCACTCTGACAATATTTTTCAACATTTTCATGGAGTGTTTCAGATTTATGTCCCCACAAGATCATTATCTCTTGGCCCTCCGCCTATTGCCACAGAGCCATAACCTTTGTTCGAGGGAAGTCCAGGCCACTGCTGTACCTATAGATTTGACTCTGTTAATAAAGAAAAGGCAAGCCACTAAACATTGTGTTTCTGCTCTCATAATAAGAGAAGGAATTATAATTTATATCAAATCATCAAAATGTTCATGCTAAGTTAGAAGAAGCCTTAGAATCTTAGAACAAGGAGCTCTTAGATGATATCCTCTCTTACAAATCATTCAGATAGAAAAATTATTTGTAAAATAAAAGGCATTGCAGCATCTGTTTAAATACCCATGGTTATGCTATCTCACAATTTTTTTGAGTTAGCTTTGTATAGTCAAAATAGTTCTGTCAGGACTTCCCTGGAGGTTCAGTGGTCAAGACTTTGCCTTCCAAAGCAGGGAGTGTGGGTTTGATACCTGGTCCAAGAGCTAAGATCCCACATGCCTCACAGCTAAAAAAAAAAAAAAAAAGCAAAACAAAACAGAAAACAAACGCAATATTGTAAAAATCCAATAAAGAATTTAGAAACAGTCCACATCAAAAAAAAAATTTTAATAAAAAAATAATTAGTTCTTTCAAAGTGTTCTATACCTCCTTAAAATTTTAGATTCACAGTTTTAATTAACCCTATATCAGCTTATGCAATAAAGAATAAGCCTAGCAATGCTGGGGCCACCCAGGTGGTGCAGTTGGTAAAGAATCCGCCTGCCAATGCAGGAGACACAATAGATGCAGGTTCAATCCCTGCGTCAGGAAGATCCTCTGGAGGAGGAAAGGGCAGCCCACTCCAGCATTCTTGCTTGGAAAATTCCATGGACAGAGGAACCTGGCGGCCTACAGTCATGGGGTCGCAAAGAGTCAGATAAACTGAGCATACACACACACATACACACACACACTAACCGTGCTACCTATATCATGACAGCCCTGTAAATAATTGAAACAAATGCCATGTTCCTTCTAAGCCTTCTTTTTTCAAAACAGCCTCACTTCTTACTGCCTTCTGCCCTTTCTTTGGAAGCTCTCCAGTCCATGAATATCTATTTTAAAAACAAACTACCCCCCAAATGAAGACAATAAGCCAAAGAGGGTGTAACCAGAGGAGAATACAACACAGCTAACCATTACCCCCGTTAAATCAGGTCACTGTACTTCTATATGGGAGCCTGGGGTTCTATTAGCTTTTATAGCCACTCCAACACCTTGTTGGGTTATATTATGATTTGACAAGGCCTCACTCAATACATGGCCCAAACTAACTCATGAACTTTTACTTCTGCTTCGATGCTGCTACTGGTTAATGAACTAACCTGAAGTAATCCTTCTAAACTCCAGTTCTTGAACAGTTCTGTGAGTTCAGTTTTCTAACCTTGACTATATCTCTAGCTGTTTAACATGTTGTCCTATTGGTTAATATGGAAGTAATAAAACATCGATGTGATTCTGTTAGATAATAACACATCTCATCATCTTTCAACAATATCGTGATTATTCTTTGAAACTGTAACAGCTGCACAAGGTGAGTGTCTGACTCGATTATGTCCAACCTGAACAGAATTTTTTCCTCCAATCAAAAAATTTTCCTTTCCCTCTTAAAGATGACAAAGTACTTACAGGAATACAGAGTTTTGAATAGAAGAAAAATGTATGATTCGCGTCATGTGGAGTGAGATGCCACCCAATCCACCCGAGGGAAAGCTGGGAGAAAATATGTCTTTTATTTTTTTCTATCATAATACAGAAAATAAGCGTGAGCAGTGTTGATAGCCAATGGCTTTTCACTTAGAATCAACAATAGTGGCACGTCCTGTGATTTTACTTTTTCAGCACCATCCCCAAACAAAGCAATGAAATGTAAGATGATGTGAATGTGACCCTGAAATCCAAGAAGGCAGAATAATGGCTTGCAGGTGTGAACATTATTCATATTTTAAACAAAATTAAATTCTTCCCCATTACTCTAGGAAAATCAGTGTAGCATAATCACCGAGAAGTAAGATGCTTCTGATATTCAAAGATACGCTAATTTTGACGACAGTTTTCACCCCTGATGATCAAATAAAGTATGTATACAGGATTTATATTATTCAGAATAGTACCCAGGTGAAACTTATGAACAAATCCTTCATTTATAACCTAACTATTCTGTGAAATTTATAAACCCCAAACACAGGATCCTTCTGTGTCAGTTTCCTTCAAGTATAAATCCATTCAATGGGAGCAACAAAAGGAGAGAGGACTTGGAATCGAAATCAGTGCAGCTTGTTTAAATAGCCAGATGATATTTAGAAGAATGTGGTTGTTCCAGATGTTAGACAAGGATTTTTTAGTGAATACATGCCTGTCTCAATGTCAGGGAAGGCTGTAAAATGTTCTCTTTAGGATATGGAATATGGAGAGAGTTACACTACTTTGCCTTTTTTAACAAGCTCACGGCTGGGCAGGGACTAGGCACTCTGGTAATACTTGCTGAACTTGAGAACATAGAATTTATATCTGTGACTTCAAAGCATGGAAAAGAAAAGGAAGGAAGAAATCCATGCATCAAGTCCAGTTTGAAAGGTATAAGTTAGATAACCAGGGATGTAAGTTAGATACCTTGCCTCCAGGTCATGTCCTCTCACACCATTTGCCCTTCTCACTCAAGGCAAAGCACAGGCAACAGAAACATCCTGGTGGCTACACCCACTGTGTGCAAATGGTGGGTTTGTTTCACGTGCCCTATCCTGTTTGCTTGAATGTTTTCTTTTGTCATTTTTGTTAAAATGAAAGGAAAAAGAAATCTGGTGAATTCATATGATTAGCATGTCATTGGTACTTGGTAAATATTTACTGAGAGAATAAATAAACCTTTTGTGAGCAAGTGGAAAGTAACGAAAGAATAGGAAATTTTAAAATGTAATATTTTAAAATCAACCAAATCAGATCTACTGAACTGGTTTAAAAGCTTCTTTACAAAAAAAATTTTAAAACAAAATGGAAACCTAAGTGTGATGAGGTGATACATGGCTCTCTCAAATTATTTCCCATCTTTAATATTTCTTATTGGAAGAGAAGAGCCACATACTCAAATCCTATTACATCATTCCTTTTTAAGACAATGAAAGTCCCCTGAAAGTGAAAGTCGCTCAGTCGTGTCTGACTCTTTGTGACCCCATGGACTAGACAGTCCATGGAATCCTCCAGGCCAGAATACTGGAGCGGGTAGCCTTTCTCTTCTCCAGGGGATCTTCCCAACCCAGGGATCGAACCTAGGTCTCCTGCATTGCAGGTGGATTCTTTACCAGCTGAGCCACGAGGGAAGACCAAGAATACTGGAGTGGGTAGCATTGCAGGAGGATTCTTTACCAACTGAGCTATCAGGGAAGCCCTTTTAAGACAATGATCACCTTAAAAAGTCACATGGAAAACAACACTGTTTGATTAATTGTATCACCAATCAGCTTGATGAATAACTTGTTCTGATGAGGATGAGGATGGTGGAGAGGAAAAGGTTAAAAGAGAAAGTTGAATTGAACACATGAATAACAGGACAGTTTTAGGAATGGGTAAGAGAGGTCTTCAGATTTAAGAAACAATTTTCCATACACTCAACAAATTCCAAGGCAATAATCTGTAGTGTCATCCAAAATGTAACATTTCCCCTTCCCACAGGACAGGAAAGTTCCCTGCCATTCCTCCCTCTTCATACAATGACACACTTTGACAGAATTTTCAGAAAATTGCACTCATGGAATCTGTAGCTGAACCAACTTAAAATGGGTATATCTTATAACTCCACTACTATTCACTTAAAATGGGTATATCTATATCTCCACTACTGTTCACTCATTTGTTCAACACATATTTACTACATGCTAACTCTGTGCTTGGCCTGTGCTTAGTTGCTCAGTCGTGTCCGACTCTCTGCAACCCTTTGGACGGTAGCCCACCAGGCTCCTCTGTCCATGGGGATTCTCCAGGCAAGCATACTGAAGTGGGTTGCCATGCCCTCCTCCAAGGGATCATCCCAAACCAGGGATTGAACCCAGGTCTCCCGCACTGCAGACGGATTCTTTACCATCTGAGCCACCAGGTCTAGAAAGCTATAAAACACTAGAGGTGGGAGACACATACTAGGTGTTGCAGATTCTGGGACCTTAGTGCAGGGCAGGGAGCATAAAAATGTGAAGAGTCAAGTGTAAGGTAATAGGGACTGGTGAGGTCTGTGTGAAACTAAAAACATATGGCCCTCTTAAGACATTCAACCTCAATTTCTTTTTCTGTCAGAAGCAGCCCACAGGCTGAGAGTCTTCAATCTAGACTGTCTAAAGTCTTATTTCTCTCAAATAATCGAAGAGTCATGTTCTGTTTCCAATATCTACAATCCAGTGAATTCGAAACTCTATGCTTGTCCCTCACACTTTTTTATTTCACGGTCCCCAAGTCCACTAAACGATTTTGTTTATTGATTTGGGTGTTTTCTTCTCTTTCCTCTTTGTTATACTGACCAAATGCCAAATGAACACTCCCTTCCCAGGAAGAAAAGGATGTCAATGTCTAGACAATGAAATCCGACATTACTGCTTATCTAGAGAGGGTCACCAGGATTCCTGTGAAGAGGTGTAAGAAATGTAGCTGCTTTCAGAAAATATAAATGTTAAGCCCAAGTGACTACAAAGCAATGAAGTTACTTTCATGTTTGCTCAATGGAAGTAATTTCATCACCCTTCATGCAAGAGATATAGACTTTAGAGAAACTGTCTAGTTCTTCCACCCTCAATGAATCAAATAATCAGTCCAAAATTTGATTCGGGAAATATTTGTAATGGTCAGTCGAATTGTGTATTTAGTGACAGCCTTGATCTTTTAAAATAACTTTCTCTGTTAAGCTGTTTCCATGTATTTCAATACATCACCTGTTCAGTTGGGGTTTTAACAGAAAAAGATTAATTTTAGTGCTGACTTATTTTGTCTTTTGTCCCCATAAGAATAAGACAACCAAATCAACACATCTTAAAAAAATTATGTATTCTCAGCTCCTGTACCTCCACTCTTGTTCTTCTGGTTGGAACCAATTGACAAGTAATGAAATGCATGAAAATGTAAATTGAATATAAATGATTTAATGTGAATTAATGGTGGTGAAAGCTGCTGGGCTACTCAGAACATAAAAGTACTCCTCTCATATTCTAAACGTAAGTGTTCTGAGCTACACAGAGGATAAAGAGGCAGGCTACCTTGAAACAACACTATATAGAACATTTCTTATCACCCTACTCAATCCTCTAAAAATTCAGATAACCCTGAAAGTATTTGTTACCATGATGTAAAATTCAAAATAATTAGGAAAGTCCTTAGTTATATGGCAGATTATAAACAAATTCTGGCATCCTTTTTACCTGTTGTTTCTCTTACACTTTCCTCTACTGGGGCTCTTAAAATGTTACCTTGGAGTTCGTTTTTATAGATAGTTATCTCTCTTTCCAGCCAAATTTTCTCCTGAAGCTTGTACCAAGTCCTTCCCATGTGTAAGGTACTGTGCTGACGTTCCTGCTACATAATGGATGCTCAATAAATAATTATTACAATCAGATTCTATGGCAGGGTTGGGGGAGCTTAAGATCGTTAATTCTGTCACCAGTAAATTTACATTACTATGAAAGGAAAGACATTTTTAATCAGAATGAATGAGGTTAGATACACTAGGTACTGATAGGACTCAATAAATATTAATAGAATTAGAGAAGGCTCTTTTGAAAATTAAACTCCCTGAAAACTGCATTTTTATACGTTTATTTATTGTGGTAGTTATAGTGCGTTCTAAGAAGGAGGTACTTAATTCATAATATAATCATCTTCAGTGCAGTTAATTAATTCCAGATTTTATTACATTACTTGAGCTCACTTAATGCTTTAATCTCATGATATAAGGAGGTGGAAAAGGTGGGTGCAGCAAGTCATCTCGAGAGCCAAGGGGAATTATAACTTGCATCTCAATTACAAGGCAAGGACTAATAAATGATTACCTAATTGTGGGGGCTGGAAAAAAAAAAAAAAATCACAGGAAAGCCCAGAGCACTTCAGAAGTCTGAGACCAGATAACTGAGTTGTACCAGGGAGGCGAGTGAGGGAGGAGACAGAAAGAAAAGTACATGGAGGGCAGCAGGCAGAAGGGGCCTTGCCAGTAAGCAGGGCTTCCAGGATAATGGTAAACTTATGCAAGAAATAAACTTGTCTTACAATGGACACGTTGACTGTCAGCGCCAAGGCCCAGCCCACTGGAAATCAGAGTTGCTGAAATATATGATTAGTATTCTGTTTCATGCTCACTTTCATGCCACACCTTTTGGTGGAGGTCATCTTTCGAGTCATTAAATAATCTTAGAGTGATATGTACACAGAAGAGTTTGTTCCTTATCTTTTCCATGTCACACCTGGTGCTTTCCATGGGCTCTTTGTTCTTGTTTTAACAAAGTGTGTAAAGGTTGTTTTTCTTTTTTTTCTCCCTCCCAATGACTAACTTTAACTCAGCATTTTAACCCTATAACAACTACAGTTGCTGGGGATGTCTCTCTACCTAGACACACATTACTTGTACACAAAAATAAATTTAAAATGTGTTTTAATTTCAAACAGTAGACTCCAGTTTAGTTAAAGACTTTTATCAATATATTTAATTAAGTTACTATCCTTCCATTCCTTTCAAGTAAATATATTACTTCAATATCACTTAAAACATTTATGCATTAGTGACATAAAAGAAATTTAAATCACAATTAAGTAACCAAATGTGTTAAGTGAAGCATTGTCCTGGTAATAAAGAAATCCAGGCTACTGTGTGCTTTCGTATAATTATAGTAGAATGTTACATAATAAGAATAATAGATATATTTTATAGGTTAATATGTACCGTATATGGGCTTCCCCAGTGGCTCAGTAGTAAAGAATCTGCCTGCAGTTCAGGAGCCACAGGAGATGCAGGTTCAATCCTTGGGTCAGGAAGATCCCCTGAAGAAGGCATGGCAAGCCACTCCAGTATTCTTGCCTCGAGAATCCCATGGCCAGAGGAGCCTGGTGGGCTACAGTCCACATGGTCGCATAGAGTCAGACATTGTTGAAGCGACTTAGCACACACACACACATACCACATATAAAGATGAATATCTAAAACATTAATTCAGGATGTTCTCAGTATTAACCATCTCAAGCCTGTGTGATAGACAAGATAAACCTCACAGACAAAAAATAAAAAATTCCAAGAAATTAGATGATGTCCAAAATAGAAACAAGTGGCAGCATCCAGATGAAAACCAGTCTCCTGGGTTCTTGCCCTTCTGCACTTAGCTTCTGAGACACCTCACCATCTTGCTTTTCCTCCTGCTGCTCTGGCTATGCATCCCCATCTTTCTTTAGGGATTCTTCCTTCTTTTTCAACCTCAAATGTGGGCAAGACAGAGGGCTTAGTCCTTCATCACTTTTTCTTCCTCACCCTCTGGCAGGTCCCACATACTTACGGAAGTTTTAAATTTCACATGTGAGTTGATGACTCCCAAACTAGTATCTTCAACTCAGACTTCTTCTTTAGACATGGACTCATATATCCAACTGCCCACTTGACAGCTTCTCTTTAAGATTTCATAGCCATACCTGGCTACCATTGGGTAAAACAAAATTCCTGATTTACCCTCAAACTGGTTTCTCTCTCAAAATTCACTATCATGGGACATGACTCCATTGAGGCAACAATACCTTAGTTTCACTCCCCTCTCTTTACCCTTAATATGTTATCCACAATTCTTGGCATTTTTTTCTCCCTCACAAATAAATCATACCTCCCCCTTCTCCCATCCAATATGCAGCCTTGTTTTTTTTCCCAACTGAATCATCACCTCCCTACAAAAAGTCGTGTCCAACACTTTGAGATCCCATGGACTATAGCCCACCAGACTCCTCTGTCCATGGAATTCTCCAGGCAAGAATACTGGAGTGGGTTGCCATTTCCTTCTCCAGGGGATCTTCCCGACCCAGGGATTGAACCCAGGTCTCCCCCATTGCAGGCAGACTCTTTACTGACTGAGCCACCAGGAAGACACTCACTTCCCTACAATATGCTATAATTTTCACTCTTAATCTTGCCCCATTCAATCTATTCTCCACAAAGATGTCAAAACAGTCTTTTAAAAGCAGAACCATGTTAAGATACATCTTTTCTTAAAACTGTAAAAGCCTTCTCATTAGAATGTTTTAAATGTACTACTATTAATAGGTACACATTCAAATATTTCTAAATAAATAAAGAGTATAAAAAGATAAATAGCATAAAGCCCCCTACCATCCTTGTTTCCCATCTACCTAGTTCCTTCCCCCTGTCCCCTTCCCTTGCAAGGTTAACACTGCTCCCTGTTTCTATGTTCCATTGCAATTTTAATAAGATGCAAACGTTCTGCCCTGGCTACTGAGCCCGGTTGGATCAGACCCTTATACTTCACTCTCATCTCCTTCCCTGCTCCTCCCCCTTCGCTATGTGTTACTCCCCTGACCTTTCTTTAATTTCATGAATTAACCAAATTTTTTCCTGTTTCAGGTATTCGCCCACCCTATTGACCTTAGCTAAACCACTTCTCCTTCTCTTCTAGTATATTTTCCAGGTCTTTCCTCAAATGCCATCACCAGGCGAGGTAGATCTCCCCGGCTGCTTATTTAGCAGTCTGACCAGAAGTTGTAATATATGTCAGTTCATTTATTCGCTCCCTTCTGTCTCTTTCCCCAGATGTTAAACTCCAGGAGAACAAGTGCTGGATCTACTTATTTTGCTGCAGCTGGTGACCTAGTCACTTAGAAGAGGTGCTCACTTGTAGGGACTCAAATATTAAAGTGAATGAATTAATAGTTTCTATCTGTAAACACTGAAATTTTAACTAGACATTTCCTGAACATTTGTATTTAAATATGCAGTAAACCATATTATACAAATTGAGATATAAGAGGAACACTCTGTCCCTCCAAAAAAGTGTGGAGGTGGGGTTCTTTTTTTAAAAAAAGCTCTTTGTTTTGAAGAAGGTCATGGTATTATACACTAGGCTGCTCTAGGCGTGACAAATAATCTATCTACTCTTCAAAACTAAAGGGCAAATAAGAACTACATATTTTCACATGACATCTTACAATAGCAACTACATATAACTTCATGCATTGGAAATAAAGTCCTTTGTCATTTGTTGCTTAAGAATTTTCTTATACTTTTGCACATGCTATTCCTTTTTAATCTAAATAAAGACATTAAGTCAACGAAATTTTAGGAAAAAACACTTTTAAGTGTGAGTGAAGTGTTTATCTCTTATTTCCTTTTTTAAAAGGGAGGTATCTAATGCTTTGTCCTGAACGAGCTTGTTATGACCAAGAATTCCCTCCCATAAAAGACACGTCTTCCTTCTCATCCTGAGTATGGCTGCACATCGAAGGACACTCCAGACATTTCCCTTTCAGATCTCAAAAGGAAGTATTAATCAAACAAAAGATGGGAAATTATGACATTCAGCCACTAAGGTTTAACTCAAGTGGCCAAGTTTTAGTTGATCACAGGGTACAGGTGACTATCCATCAAATAACCCATCATAACACACATTAAAATGTCTGGGTTAATCAGGACAGAAGCCAAGAATAATATTTTTTGCTGACGCTCAATGAAGACTACCAAAGGAATTCCCCTGAAACTGTACTCCACAAATATGCAAGACCTAAAAAAATAATAATAATATAAAAGGAATTCTGCCTAACAGTATGTTAAACAAGGCAGCAGCACATTCTTTTGATGAAGTACTAAATGACTTGTATGACATATGCAGGTTTAAATTACAAAAATGTTAATCTTGTAATTCAATATAAAAATATGTTTACATATATATTTTAACCTTCCTTAAAATAACAGAGGATTTGATAAAACATTCAAACTATATTAAATGATATTAATAATAAGGCATAAATTACTGAATCATCATACTCACATTTCTTTTCCAACCCTATCTTCCAAGAATTAACTCATCTGGAAATCAATGACAATTACACATATAGGCAAACAGAAAGCTGTAGGATATAGACTGAGCAAGAAATAGATCTTCTCTTTATTATTAAGATTCTAATGGCTTTTTATCACAAATACTGAATTGGTCTTGCTGGGTCATCTGCCTCTAATCTTGTCCTAGGCACAACTAATCACTGATGTCACAATTTACAGTAGTCACCTTGAATTTTTGTTGGAGCATCATGATGTAAAGGATAAAGCACCAGCCTGAGCATCCAGAACTTGAATCTCCTCTGAGGCCAAGTCACTCAATCACCTGGAGCCTCAATTTCCTCACCTGCAAAGTGAGGATGTGAGCTTGATGACGTCTGCAGCCCTGACATCCTATGTGATCCTATGAAGAGCTATAGGAGTAGCCATTGTAATCACTCTAATGCAAAACCAAACACCCCAGAACACTATATACCAGGGTCAGGACAAGAAGCCATTCTAAACAAAGGACATTCAGGGACCTAAACTCTCTTCCCTTCTTACATTTATTGAAAAATTAACAAGATCTCCAAGGAATCTTCTTGACCCAGGGATCAAGCCTCTGTTTCTTGCCTCTCCTGCACTGACAGGCAGATTCTTTACCACTAGCGCCACCTGGGAAGCCCTTAATAAGATCTCCAGCACTCTAACTTTTTGTAGCTCTTAAAAATAACCAAAACTCTCACAAGAATCACCTGGGCAATTTTGCAATTCATTTCTCAAGGACATATTATCTTTACGAGGTTAAAAGCATTTTTGTCTCTATTAGAGAAATTTCTGTAATTGTTCATATATTAACACACCATCAACATGCTTTCCATAAACACTGGCTGAGCACCCACAATGTGCTGAGCCATGTGTTAGCTGACACTTTGTATGAAGGAAAACACCCAGTCCCGGTTGTCAAGTCACTTATGACAGGTTGCACATATGAGATTGCTGACGTTTGTTGTTGTTTAGTCTCTAAGCCGTGTCTGACTCTTTGTGATCCCATGGACTTCAGGGCTACAGTCTGTCCATGGGGTTCTCCAGGCAAGAATACTGGAGTGTGTTGCCATTTCCTTCTTCCTGGCGGCTCAGACAGTAAAGAATCCTCCTGCAATGCAGGAGATCTGGGTTCAATCTCTAGGTCAGGAAGATCCACTAGAGAAGGAAATGGCAACCCACTCCAGTACTCTTGTCTGGAGAATTCCATGGCCAGAGGAGCATGGTGGGCTACAGTCCACAGGGTTGCAAAGAATAGGACACAACTGAGCAACATTCACTTTTCACTTTCTCCAGGGGATCTACCCAACGCAGGGATCGAACATGCATCTCCCACATTGGCAGGCAGATTCTTAACCACTGAGCCACCTGGGAAGCCCAAGATTGCTGATACTCAGTCCTTTATACTCAGAAAATGGCAATTTCATGTAACTCAACCTGATATAGTTGTACAGAAAATGGTCTCATCGAACAGATTAATCTTTAAAATTACCACAGGCATTTGGGAAAGTCCCATTAATTCTGGAAAGTCATTGTGATGTCATTTAGTGATTTACTAGAGAATTTCCTAACAGGGATTACCATTGTTTATCTTGTTTTGGGGTTTCTTTCTATTGTCATTGTTGTTTGGAAACATATTAATAATTATTCAGTTCTTATGCATTTGTTTCAATGTTTTACCATAACCAGTTAATGATTGACTGATCTACAATCTCCTTCACATTAGTTACTTGTCATGCATTTACACGCACACATACACACACGAGATGAATTGTTTCCTTTTCTAAACTTAAGGTAATCTTCCTTTTCTTCTAACAGACATTGCTGCAGTCTTTCTCAAAGCTTGGTAGACAGCTTGAGAGTGGCATCTGAGCCCACACTTCTTTATATCACCCATAGGCTCTATCCCAGGGTCCAGCATGTGGTAGACACAACAAAATTACTACTTGAATGATAAAAATTAAATTATAAAGAGAAATATCTGATTGAAGAGATATAGTAATATCCAAACATGAAAACTATACGAAAACAAATATTACATTTCTTACCAATCATGCTAATACTTGTCACATGCTGTAGCAATGGCAGTCATATCATGTTCTAAAGTTATTCTCTGCAATGACTGTAAAATAAAGAATTTACAGTATCACAGAAACAACATATGCCTAGCACACTAGAGAGCTTTGTGCATTGGATAATAAGTCTACCTAGCTATGTTAGTTAGTAAAAGTAAATTTCCAATTTTGCCTCATGAAATGAGAATACTTACCAGGAAAGTGAATAATAAGGTTTGCAGTTTGATACAATAAGGGAAAAACTCAGTAATTTTATACAAAGACCACAGACAGTTCAAAATATCTAACCACAGTTGGATTTTCTTTAAATGAAGCTTTCTCTCAAAATAAAACTTGAAAATATAGTAATTTTGAATAACTTTTAAAATTTGAATGCTATATCTAAGCAAAATTGAAAACACTTCCCCAAATGATTAGCATGAAGTACACATATCAATTGCTCCATAACATAAGAAATGTCAAATGGCATGGAGACAATGCCATGCTTTCCTGTACAGAACAAACATATTTCTTCTTGAGACACAGTTTACATAATACAGGAAACGGCTTCATCTGGTTCCTGGTCTTTTTGATCAAGTCAAAAGCCTTAAAGGAAAAATTGTTTCTTTTACATTTTACTTTTTTTTGTACTTTTGTTTTTCACTAATTATATTTCCCTAAATTGAAAATGGGACCTAGACTGATATTGGAGAATGACATCCTCTAAGAAATACTTCACTGAAAGGCAATCTTGTGATTTTTTCACAAGTTCTACAGGTGGCCAAAAAGAAAGGAAAAAAAAAAAGCCTGTGATTCAAGGAAAGTTGATTCCACAATTTAAGATCAAATGTTCACTTTAAAAAGATAAATAAGCTCTAAGGCCTAGAGGTAGGCAGTACTTGAATGTCTGAGCAACAAGGTAACCACTGTGGCTGATTAGAGGAGGAGATGGAAAGAGATGAGGTCAGAGAAGAGCTAGGACAAACCATGTGGGACCTTTGAGGCTTTGTGAATATACTAGGGACTTTGCATTTTGCTCTGAGTTAACTGAGAAGCTATTAGTAAGTTTGTAAGCTATTAGTAAGCTCTTCGAACAGAGGAGTGAACTGACTGAGGTTTTTGATCAGTCATGTTGGCTGTAGTGTAGAGAACAGGTTATACACCACAAAGGTGGAACCAAGAAGACCAATTAGGTAGATATTACCTTCATCAGGCCAGAAACAATAGTGATGGAGCAGGGTGGCAGAAGTGGCAAAAAGCAAATGGATTCTAGATATGCTTTGAATAAATGAACTGATGTAATTTACCGATTAATTAGATGTAGGTATAAAAGAATGAAAAGAGGCAAAGATGATTCCAGGTTTTTTTTAACCTGAACACCTGATAGAATGGAGAAAAGTACAGAAGGAGCAGATTTGGGGAAAGAGGTAAAAAACAAAGCATTTGGCTTTTAACATATTAATAGCGAGATATTTATTAGACATCCACATGGAGATGTCCATTGAGAGCTGGATCTCCAAAGTTAGAGTTAAAGAAAGATGTCTAGGAGATATACACTTGGGGATCATGTGTGTAAAGATGGTATTTGAAGCTGTAAGAATGGTACAGACGGAGTATGAAGAAAGATGAGAAGAGTTCCCAACCCTGAGCCTCTGGGTGCACTAATACTTAAAGGGTAGAAAGGGATGATGATTCAGTAGTTGGGACTTTGCCTTCCAGTGCAGGAAGTGTAGGTTTGATCCCTGGTAGAGGAGCTGAGATCCCGCATGTCTCAAGGCCAAGAAAACCAAAACATAAAACAGGTGGGATGTATGGAGAGCGTAACACAGAAACATATACATTACCAAAAATAAAACAGATAGCCAATGGGAATTTGCTGTGTGACTCGGGGAACTCAAACGGGGGCTCTATAACAATCTGGAAGGGTAGGATGGGGAAGGAGGTGAGAGGGAGGTTCAAGAGGGATGGGACATAGGTATACCTATGGCTGATTCATGTTGATGTTTGGCAGAAACGAACACAATATTGTAGAGCAATTATCCTTCAATTAAAAATAAATTTAATTACAAAAACCAATAAAAGTAATAACAAAAAACAGAAGCAATATTGTAATAAAGTCAATAAAGACTTTAAAAATGCTCCATATCAATAAAAGGGGAGGTAGAAAGAGGATAAGGAACCAGCAAGAGAGACTTAGGATCAACCAGTGAAGTAAGAGGACAAGAAGGATTGAGTCGTTTGCAGGAATTCAAGAGACTAGAGTTTTTCAAAAGGAAAGAAATGATTAACTGATTCAAATTCAAGTAAATTGACTAAAATGAGGCCTGAGGATTTGACAAATATGGGAGTCACTGATGGCCTTAAAAGAATCTCTTTGGTAAATGAGACAAGAGTGAGAGAGGAAGAAACTATAGATTACAGTGTTGTGCTCCACGAAAGAGCAGAGAAATAACACAATAATGAGGGTGATATGTAGAGGCAACAGAAGTTTGTTTCTAAAGATGGAAGATTTACAGTGTGTTTACACATTGATGGAAATGATCAAGCTGCAGAGAAAATCTGCTGATGCTACAAGGAGAGCAGTTGCTGGAGTGTGTCTGTAGGTAGGTGAGAGAAGATGGGATCTTCTGTACAAGGGAAGGAGTTCACCTTAGACTGAAGGACATCAGCAGCAGGGTGACAGAAGAGAAGGCAGAATGAGAGGGACAGATGTAGGACACTTCCTCGATTTAGTGATGTTGGCATGTGAACATTTTCCTACTACTCTAGTTTCTCAATGAAATAAATATGGTTATTGACTGATAGTGAAAAAGAGAAGAGGTATGGGGATTAAGGGGAACAGAAGAGGACATGAAATACTTGCTATTTGTTTGAGTTTTTCCCAAACTCATATGTTGAAGAAAACTAACTGCCAATGCAATGTATTTGCAGGCAGGGTCTGTGAGAAGTAATCAGTTAGGTCATAAGCATGGAGCCTTCATAAATGGATTTAATTCCTTTATGAAAGTAGCCCCAGAGCTTCCTCCATCTTTCCTCCATGTGAGGGAATAGCAGAAAGATAGACAACTATGAACCAGGAAGCAGGCCTTCATCAGACACGAAACCTGTCAGTGCTTTAACCTTTGACTTTCCAGCCTCCATAACAATGAGAAATAAATTTTGGTTGTTTATAAGTCACCCAGTCTATACTTTGTTATAGAAGCCTGAAAGGACTCTACAATAGTTCTTTAAGAATGGTATAGAGGTAGAGTAGAGAGAGAATTGGATTTAACTAGGGTTGGGGACTGGCCAGATGAGAAGTAAGGGAATTAAGGGTTTTTGCAAAAGAGTATTCAAAACTGGTGGGCCAAACTGGTTAAGAGTACTTAGCCGGAACAACCAACTAGGACAGTCACTGATCAAGAAAAATAAACATCCATTTTACTAAGCCACAGTCTCTTGAGGTCTATCTGCCACCTCATCCTAACCTAACTAATTCAGAGTGTAAGTTTCTTTATGACACAGCCTTATCTTATTTCTTCTTATTCTTTGTGATCTGTCATACACAATTAGCTATAGTTTCCTAGAATATCCCCAGCTTCCCCCTTCCTGTCCTCTTCCCCTGGTCAATTACAAAGGTCACTTCTCTTCTTTGGTCATTCATCCCCACTGTTATTTTACTGATCACCTCCTAAAGCAGGCCAAGTGTGAATTGACCAAATTGCACAATAAGTATCTTCTCCACAAATTTCTGCACGATTGGCACATTATTAACATTTGTTTATAGATGAATGAATGAATGCTTAACCATGAGTTCATCCATAATCATGTATCTCTAGAGACAGAATGCATTAAGAGTAAAGAAAGTTCATATTGCATGCATAGTTCACAGGCTATTCTTCCACCACCCATGCTCTGCTCCAATATAATACAATGTAATCAGTTAATTAAAATTACTATTTTATAAGTTAAATTTACTGCTTCTCAATTTTTTACATTCATTTCTCATTCTCTTAATAATTCTCATAAATACCTTTTGATAGGAAAGTGAGAGAAAATGAAATAAAAGAACAGAGAAAGAACAATAAAAGACATCCAAGAAGAAAATGGAGCTGGGGGGAGGGAGATGGAAAAAAAGGAAAGGAAAATTAAAATAAATGAATGAAACAGAGGCAGAGAGGGAAATAGGGAAGAGGAAATGGGAAGAAAGAAAAGGCATCAGTAGCAGAAACAGGGGGAGGGGAAAAAGGTAAAGAAGATCGTAAAGCAGAGATACTAAAGAAATTGCTTAAAAGCACTGAAGAACATTCAGAAATTCTGGAAAGAAGCTACAAAAATCTGGAATTACTTATAGTAATCCTTTATTCCTCTAAATACCAATGAATATTTATAAATGGTTACAACAGGCCATAATTACTGAGCATCTCCTATGCGAAAAACATGGTCCAGAGCCTTCTACAGTTTTCATGTGTACAATTCCTCACAACTATTATCCTCATTTTGAAAAAGGGGACACTGAGGCCCTGAGTAACTTACTAAAACACACAGTGAGTGGGATCACTGAGCCTCAAACCCAGACCCACCCACACTCTTACCCACCATGACTCACCTCCTCTTCATCATGCTGCTTTTGCCATCAGGATAGCAGACCAGGGTAGCTTCTGAGCCAGCTGACAAGGCTTCCTCACATCTCTAATCCTTCTCAGGCCAAGTCAAAAGGAAAACTGAGAAAGGGAGACAGGAGGAGCTGCCAGGAACAGCCCTGTGCTCCCTGACCCAAAGGACCTGAATGTGAAGCAGATGGGACCCAGACACTCATCCAAGACTCACACTGTCCTTTTCTGCTCTTTAGACACTTCATTTGGATATATCTGTTTATTCCTTTCAAAATACAGTTGTGCTCCCAAGTTGGGAACCAAATTACACAGGCAGAAACCCTTTCTGGAGATGCTCTGCCTCTGTCTGAAAGAGGATGGGAAAGAGGAATTCAGCCATCTTACTGATGGCTGGAAGAAAAGTTACCAAAAAGCTAAGAGCCTTGCATCTTTGCATCTTAGGGTCTTTGGACAAAATTTTCCAGATGTGTACATGTCAGGAATAACAAATTCACAGCTGTATACCACCATGTGTCTCTCCAGCATCAATAGCAATCATTATTATCTGATCCTAACACATTCTCAATGAGCCTGAATAGAGTCTCAGAATCCTTCACAACACAGTATTCCAGACACCTATGAACAGTCCATGATAATAACCACAAAATTGAAATTAATTTGCAATTCCTGGTGGAGACATATGCCAGTACTAGACACAGTCCCATAATACCATGAACTGCCTAATATAGGTAAAGCCAAATACGAAACTAAATGTTTGACCAAAGCCATTTATTATTTGCTCAATAATTATTTTTTCAACATACTCAACAAGAGTTTGTGTTTCCTAATGACAGTTTTAGGAACTAATTAAGAAAGAGTACATTTAAATTGAGAAATGCTAATGCCTCTGTAATTCACAGTAATTTTAAGGCCTGACCAGGAAATAGAAAACTATTTGACAGAGTCTGGGCCAAAAGCCATGGATGGCATTCACTATTTAATGTTGTATAATTTACAAACTTCTGTTCTTTCAACAACTCCTCAGAGATGAAGCTGCTAAGTAAATATACAGCTCAAAAACAACACAGAAGAGCTAACCCACCTCTCACATCTTGCAAAAAAGCAGTGGTCCTAAACAGGAAGACAATATGTACAAACTGCCTGCCAAAAGCACCCAGATACTAAACAGCCTCTCTCTACACAAGAAAATTTAAAGTTACTTAGGATGCCTCACGGAGAAGGAAATGGCAACCCGCTCCAGTAGTCTTGCCTGGAAAATCCCATGGACAGAGGAGCCTGGTAGGCTACGGTCCATGGGGTTGCAAAGAGTCGGACACGACTGAGCAACTTCACTTTCCCTTTTCACTTTCATGCCTTGGAGAAGGAAATTCTCCAGTGTTCTCGCCTGGAGAATCCCAGGGATGGGGGAGCATGGTGGGCTGCCATCTATAGGGTTGCACAGAGTCGGACACGACTAAAGCAACTTAGCAGCAGTAGCAGCAGCAGGATGCCTCAATGAACTAAAGATCTTTTGATTTCGTGAGCAAACTGCATTTGTGGCTGACACAGTCACATCAACGAAGTTTGATGATTTTACTTCATGCCTATAGATCTGCAGCCTGGAGAAGGGCATGGTAACCCACTCCATAACCTGGCCGGCTATGGTCCATGGGGTCGCAAAGAGTCAGACATGACTGAAGTGACTAAGCAGCAGCAAATATCTGTAGAATGAGACACAGGACATAAATGTCACAGAGACAAGAGGTTTCACATGCATTCACATACAGTATACCAAATGTTTTCCATTTAGAAAAAAAATATAATTTTAATCAGGTCTGAAATTATTATATATTTCAGTAGCCAGAAAAAAAAGTCCTTCCTTTCATTCCTCACTTAATCTGTCTATCTTAGAACTCTCATGACACTGGCAGTCACAATATTTAATAAATTAGATCAAAAAGAGCATGATGCCAGAGATCATGGAGTTAACACTTTCCCAGTGTCAAGACCTACCTACAAAGGCTTTATTAAATAGTTCTCTCCACTTACAACAGTCTTCAGAGCAACAAGGCCCAGGAACGAGGGTTTGAGTGATATCAACACTATTACTGACTTAAACTGTTAGAAAAGCTTTATTTGCTTTATAAAAACTCCTGCCAATTCTTGCTTTAAAATTAAACAAGTCACTGGAACGATAACACTCAAAAGATAATACCTTAAAAAAAATAGAATCTAAAAACTTCAAAACTTAAAGTTTTTAGAAAGGTTAAACAGCGTTAGAAAATGTGTTTGAAGATTTTTTTCTTGTTAATGTGACAATCATTATATGACACTCAAATTAAGGTTAATATCCTGGAAAAAAGAATTCCTTTTGTCAACTGGTGGTCTGTGGCTTGAGACTTCACTGAAAGGTTTCACTTGAAAAGGCTATGAAAACATCAGCCACTGATCCAGAAGTTCTCAACAGCTCAGAGATGCAAGGTCATTCATAATTGTCTCCATCTTTCTTTCCTCTCTCTAGAGTATAATTACTTCAAGAAACAAAATCCTGGTTTATTTTACTGAGATCCAGAAACTCGCTGCTTACATAGCAACAGCCACTTCCCCTATCCCTGGTTTAAACATCCGTAACTGTCACCACTCCCACATATATTCCACAGGACAATACCTAGCCCTTGGTGGGTCTAATTTTCAGAATCTGTATATTGTTAAAATATCAGCTCACCAGTCTTGAGTACTTACATTTTCAGAATCTGTATATTGTTAAAATATCAGCTCATCAGTCTTGAGTACCTACAGTGAGTTAGTCATATGAAAACAGATACTAAAATTTGGTTGAGAAGAAGGGAGATAGAATAGTGTCATGGAAAAAAATAACAGAATTTATTTTGGAAAGTAGAATCTCACATGTATCATTTACTAGCTGTGAGAGAGCAGGAAAGTTACTCCCTTGCCTCAGGTGTGAAGTGGGAAAATGATCCCTACCTCATAGGACTACTGTGCAGATTAAAAGAGGTAACATGTCTATGGGCACGTGGATGATAGAACCTCAACAAATTAACTATTTTGGTTAATGAGATAAGACTCAGGAAATATTTAAAAGTTATAACATCTGATTAGAACAGGAGAAGGAGCACATAATCACCTAACTAGAACCTTCACACGTCCAAAGATTTATTAATAGCAAATAGGAGATCACTACACCGGAGCAGTTTCAGAAAAGTGGTGAAGACAAGAATGTCCAGAGCAGAGATTCCCAACTTCTGAGATCTAATGCCTGATGATATAATAATAATAGAAATAAAGTGCACAATAAATATAATGTGCTTCAATCATCCCCAAAGCATCCCCCCAGTGAGTCCATGAAAAAACCACCTTCCACAAAACCAGTCCCAGGTGCCAAAAAGGTTGGAGACCACTGGTGGAAAGGACTATGATAGGGAAGGAGATTGAGAAAGCAGATCTGAACAATAATTTCAATAAGTGTGACTGTGAAGGAAAAGACAGAGAAATATGGGATAGGGCATTGGATTTGGAATGTGTATGTCTGTTGCATATCTTTAGGATGGGAGAGTTTGAGCATTTGCATGGCTGAAGGTCAAGGTCAGATATAAATAGGAGGACCAGATAATTTATCACCCAAACCAGCCATTTTTGAGAATGAGGTTGGATGATATTAATAATTATGCTTGGAAAATAGGAGTAAACTGGAGTTGTCCCAGGCCAACCAGAATCCAGTGACCCTAAAGATAAAGGGAAATGTTGATGATATACAAAGGGAAAGACAACTGATGGAGCAAAATCCCTGAGTAGGGAAGAGAAAGACAGAGAGCAGAAGCTGAAGAGAGGCACAGCTGGCATGGGTAAAAGAAGAAAAAAAGTTAACCTTTTCCCTGTGCCAGACATAGATTGATAGCTAGGGGCACCCCTGTTCTCAGAGAATTTACAGTTTGGTGCACAATTATACATGAGAAAGGGAGGAAGGGCATGGGATTGGCCATGAGGAGAAGAACCTGTAATAGTTGATTTTCAGAAAATGTTCTAGAATTTCTCCTGGGGGGAGTTGTAGTTTAAAAAGCATAGTTGATATAATTCAGTGTATTTCCTTCCTTTTTTAATTAGCCACATATTTACTTTGAAATTTTGAACATCAAAGAAAGTTGTTTTATTTAGTATTTGCTTTTACTTTGTTAGCATAGGAAGACATAGACTAAAACTGGTTCAGAAATTTTGACTGAGTGACAGGGAAATAGCTGTACTTTAGTGAGCACACTTTCCATGTTCTCTGCATACACACATATAGATGCATGAACCCATGTACTGTACACCCCCAAAATGGCTCAAGGATATAGGGGCTCAGCAGATATTGGTGGAATTGCATTAGACGGATTGCCTTTCTACGCTGGCATGGCTGTACTGGCTAAGAGGAATCATGCAAGCTTTGAAACACAGACCCATGGTCAAATCCCCTCTCCATGACCCTTACAAATGTGGGTCATTTTCTGGTAAATTATTTTAGCTCCTCTGTGCTACATATTTCTCATATATATATTATATATCTGTATATACTCGATGATATAAATACATATTTGAATATTTTCAAGAATTTTATAAAGAACCTGACAAGTAATTTAATGAGAAATTGAGATCAGAAATTATATATGTCATATGAAATATATATGTATACATAAATATATATGTACTATAAATGTAAATTATGTAATAGAAGATTATGTAATCATATATAGAGAGAATATAGAATATAAAATATGCATTGTAATATTTTTCCTAATTTTGTAAGCAACCTGTTAAGTAATTTGATGAGAAATATGCAGATACTGCTGAAATATGCATATGTTTGCTGAGCCCCTATATCCTTAACTTATTGAGGGGAGGGGGGTGATGTACAGTTTGTGGGTTCTACACTCAAGAAGCAAAGCTTAAAGAAGTAAAATAAACTGCTAAATTAAGAGTAAACTATGAAATGCTAAGTGAGGTAGAAAAGAGCTTAAATCTGGTTTAACTGGTTGAATCAGAAAATGTGTCACAGAAGAGAAGGCAGCTGAGCAAAGCCTCATGACTGGGGCAGTGATTCTTCAGAGAGCTGGAGTGCGTCCTTATGTGGATCAGTAGAAGGTAAGGGAAGGCTTGAGGACCACTTGAGGCCAGGTGCGATGAGGAGCCAGGTGCTACTAGAACATGAAGGGTGGGGCCAGAAGAGGAGACAGCAGAAGAGATATAATTAGAAGGAAAGAGGAAATGCACTCCCAATGGTTGCTATCTTAATTCAATACCAAACTAATGAAACTGGATATCTGTTGGAAGAAAACATGCATCCACTGAATATTCTTCTGATTTCCAACACTGTCTTTCCCAAGCTGGGATTGTTGAGAGTCAGTTTCTCCAAATAGCTTTAACTTTGTTGACATGATCTTGCAAAGAAACTTTCTCTGTCCACATGTGACACACCCTATCAGCACAATCATATATTTCTGAGCTCTAAAAAGACACTTTACAGGAGGATTAGCTGGGTCTATTGGTGCTCCCTCTGAGTTAGTGCTAAGAGTATTTCTAACCCTACTGTATTATCTGGACTCAAATATTTTTCTTCTGATTCTCAACTAAGATGTGATGAAACTTGCCAGTAGAGGTATAAAGATAATACCTACCTGACAGGAGCAGAGATTAGGTGCACAACTAACACCCAGTCTTATGTTCACAAGGAGGATCCAGGCCTTTGTCTTTTGTACACTGCTTTATTTCCCACAGCCAGTGTTCCCAGGCAGCTCACTACACTATTCATTCAAAAAGATCTAGGTGAAAGGAGCTTCTTCATTAGAAAACACTTGAAAGGTTCGCCCAAGCCTGAACACAACTGATCAGGGTAGAATTAACCAAACAACATAATAAAGTTCGCTCTTTGAGAAGTGAAGTATCATATGGTCAATTCTTCCTAGAAGAATGTTCCACCATTCCAGGAAAAAAAAAATTCTTAGAAATGTCAAATGCCAATAGATGGCTTCTAAAGGTAGATGATATCAGCTTCACTTCCCAGTAAGCTCATATGATGATGGACCATGTTTTAAGAAAAAAGAAATGATTCTTGGGGGAAGACATATAATATCTGGATCTAACCTGTCAGGTTCAAGATGTGCCAAATCACCACGTGCATTTATACATATGCATTCATGATCAAAACAGAGACAGCCACTATCCCTAAGGTCATCTTGACCTCAGAAATAATTGATTTAAGGACTTCAGAAACCAAGGCTTAGTGAAAGGTCATCACCTCCTTCCCCTTTCTTCCCAAGTATTGTGTGTTTCCCTTCTAGACATTTTATTTGGGACTCACATTTAGTAATGAAATATGGAACTATTAGAAATTCACCAGTGAATGTTGGATTGCCTTCTGTCGCATAGCCACCAGATCTATGTTTCTGTAACATGGAAGTGTATAGGCACATGGAAGACCCATGAATTGTAGGACAGGCAGACAGACAGACAAAGGAAAGCTTATCTAAAAGCAACAATATGTCACGATCTCAACATTGAGCCCTGACACTAATTTATGGCAAGACTGATGTCTTTCTGTAAAAAAAAAAAAAAAGTAACTATTTACCAAATATGACCACAGTCCCACTGCCCAGGAGGCCATCGAAGGACCTGAGTGCTGCCTCTACAGCCCTTCCTTCAAACAATGCATCCTTGTTCCATGGCCTCCCAGCTGTGACAGGCGCGATAAAAATGGAGATTGTTTTTATACTCGATGTGCTGTTTCTTCACTGACAGCAACATGGTTATTCGCCAAATAATCAGAGTATGTTGGCATTTTTATAAATAAAGCCCTTAGTCTTGACAGTAATCTGTGCAGGGAGGACTTGGAGGATGGACAAAAAATATCTTCTTTCCCAGGCATAGGAAAAAGGCCTCCTTGGCTATTTTTCAGCACACTGAAATGTCTTTTGACCAAAAGGCAGCCAGAAGTACAGCTCTGACATCAGCCCAGCCGAAGCCCTGCTCTCCCCATAAGGACACAGGGAAGTATTTCTTTCCTTCATGGCTTGCAGGAATGTGTTCCTGGGGCTTCCTGAGTTATACAAGGAGGATTTTATTTCACTGGAGTAGAGACTTGGGAGTGAAGAGGGAAGGAGTGCGGAAACTAACATTCAGCGAACTCCCACCGTGTTCTATGCTCACTGAAATTGTTTTGCTTCATCCCAATAATAGCCCTGTGAGGTAGGTATTGTTGCTCCCAATTTATAGACAAGGAAACTTCCATGCATGCTCTGGTGTGGACACAAACACTCTGTTCACAGCAATGCAGCCCAGAAGTAGTCAGAAGGAGAGGGATAGTCAAAGTGTGAGAAAAGGAATACACATTTGTCCTTTATAAAAATCATCTTATGGAGTCGCAAAGAGTCGGACATGACTGAGCGACTGAACTGAACTTCATTAACAGGCACCATCAAGAGACCGAAAAGACAAGCCACAAATGTGGAGAAGCTATTTGCAATGAACATAACAACAACAACAAAAATCAAATATACAGAATATATAAAGATATCCTCAAAACAAATAAGGAAAACATAACTATCACATAAACATGGCCAAAAGTCTTTAAAGAGGCACTTTACAAAAATAAAAATGGCTAGTTAATACACACACACACACACACACACACAAATCATCTTAGTGGCTGGAGAATTTCAAGCACATGCTCTACTATGTAATATTTGTTTTGTCACAAAAATATATTTTACAGTTTTTGAAATATTTTAGAGACAATGTCTCTCTCAACTTCGTTTAAGAAACCCCCTGAGTAGGAGGTAGATTTAATTATTATTTGACAAATGAGAAAACTTCTGAGAGTTTAGGCAAAGTGCCAAAGTCACAGCTAGTGAAAGAAGAAAAGGGACTCGGTGCAGATCTGATTCTTCTTCGCTGGTGCCATATCTTCCACTTCACTCTTCTCTCTTATTTCTTGAGCATGAGAAACTCAAAACCAAAACTTTTCTGCTACAGGTGCAGGAAGAGAAAAAAGACACTAGGCACCATTAATGCAGTCTGCCAGGAAGAACTTGGAACAACTGAAAGATTCAACTGTGGGGACTTTTTATGGAGGGTGTTTCCACAGCCTCTTCTCCCCCTCTTCTCTCTTCACCACCAATCCCATCAACCCAGTAAAATCAATCCACACTTGGTACAGCTCAAAGTCACCTTGCACATTGTGGCTCCTACAAGAACATCCCTCCACACTACACAGAGCTTGTATTTCCACGCAGCAGAGCACTTATTCCAAAAGGACCAATACCAGGGTGTGGGATCTAACCTAGCATGGTTTTGAGAACTCCTATATGAATAGTGAGAAGTCTTCACTGAGCCTAGGCGGGAGCTGAACAGAAACCCCCCCAAGGTGACAGGGTGGCAGCAGGCCATTCACAAAACAGGAGCACTACTAAAGGTCCAGTGTGATTCATTTGTAGAAGAAAACCTTCGACAGTCTTTCCAGCAACCACTGGAATCTGAGTGGGATGGTCTTTGGGCCAGTGAGTTACTGTTCTGCTAGCCAAATTCGAAGAGAAATGTTTCTAAACTCTGCTCTCCACAAAAAGGTTTAGAAAGACAGAATAAGGACCATATGACTCAAAAATGAAATCTACTCCTTGCCATCACTTTTAAATGTGCATTTAATAATTAAATTCATCCTCTTTAAAAGGGTAAATTTAGCGCTGTTGGATAATTTAGGATAAATGTGTCTGATGGGCAGGTAAAGCCCCAAGATATTCAGCTTTAAAGCAATCTAACACCAAAAAACCTTGAATCTGAACTGAGACACTGTTGGAGAAGATGGAAAATAGTGTTCAATACTAACTTGGTTTTTGATCCTTCAGGAACACTGAACTCATGGTGTCAACTAATATGTACAATCTTCTGATGTCTGAGCGCCTGTATTTCCTTTCTAGAAGCTGGTCGACAAAGTCTATTGCTCCTTTCAGCCTCCCTTTAATAAAGGAAGTAAACTAACTACTTTGAGTGTTATTTATGATTGGGTCTCAGGGTGATAGTTGCCAGATGTGAGATATTTCATGAAACTATTAAAAGATAAAGACCCCTGAACTTGCATTGATTTCGACAAAGCAGAAATAGAAACCAAAGGGTCAAAACAAACACTGCAGCTTCCAAAATGGGTTCCACTAAATTCAACTCAGTGACACCATGGGTCTGCCATGGACTAGGCACTAGAGGGGAAAAGATGAAGAGGGCGAGCCATAGTGGCTTAGAAGTCACAAAGGTCTGGGGCAACATCAAACAATAAGGGGCCACCGCAACAGCGTGTGCCAACAGGGCTTCAGGAGCCTGCAGGAGTAAGAGGGGTTATTCCATTTTGCGAAATAGCTGGAGGAGGGTCAAAGCAGATGTAACACTTGAGCTAGGCTTTGAAGGGTGAAAAAGATTTTGTAGAGGCTCTACGAAGGGAAGAAGAGAAAGAGCACTTGAGGGCAAAAAATAACACAGGAAAAACACTGGAAGAGAAAGAACAGATGCTCTTGAGCGTGTGGAGCAATATTCTATTCAGAGAAAGAAAAAGTTATACCACCTGAACCTTTACAGTGTGTTGTTTTGCAAAAGTATATTAATTTCAGATGTAAAAACATTTTCCTTGTGTACGAGTAAATACTGTAATTGAAGTGACAGAGTAGACATGTAGAATTTATTATCTGAAAGAAAATCTAATCAATAGGTATTTCATTTTGAAAAGTTAATGAAATATTATGGAGAGAGTGGCCTTTTAAGCTTTGATTTTTAGAATCGGAAAAAGAGCTTAATTTTCAGTGACAAGGTCACTACCAGTTGAATGGTCTCCTTTTGCTTCCCACAGAAATGATGGTTCTTTCATTCTTGAATTATTTATTAAAAATCAGGCTTCAATAATTGGAGTTTATTTAAACTTTTTTGGCATATCAGCAAATTAAAATCACGTTACCTTTGTTATTTCTACCAGTTTGGAAGGAATATTAAAGAACTTATGTGAAAATAAACATTAATTTCATGAAAGTGTTATTGGTATGTAACAAAATCTTCTGTTTTCAGTTCATGCTAATTAATATTCGATGCAGTCAGTACACATGTATTTAATACTATTATCATCAAGAAAGGGCAGTGGGTTCAAGTAACTGTAAAGGACAATGTGGGTATATTTTATCTCCTGCTAATTAGCAAAATTAGATGAGCTTCTGGAAGATTATTTGAAAGCAAAGGTTTGCCAAGCCTACTTTCAATAAGCAGTTTTTATGCCTCCAATAGCCTAAGATTCAACTCTTAGATGACAAAAATAAATCTTTGGGTACATCCATCATGGTTAAAGCAAGCCACTTCCAAGGTCAACTATAGGGTCAGAAACAAAAAGCGTGCCAAATAGCTACATATGCAAAATCATAGACATCAGTTCATTGGTAACAAATGGTCTACCTTGCGAAACAAAAATTGTTTAATTGTTTGCATCAACGGTAATGTGCTGATACAGCTTGATTTGGGGACATAATGAAAATGTGAAGTTTTTCTCCCAGTTGGATGATAACTTCTCATAGAAGGGGGGAAAAAAAAATTGCATCCAAACCTTGACCCATATTTTTGCCAGGATCTAGCTCAGGGAGTGAACCACATATGTCTTAGGCTATATGTATAATACAATTGACATCACATAGGTACTTTATCATTATGGAGGCAGTTCTTCTTTCAAAAGGATGTCTTTGCTAAATAAATGTGTCCTCATAACTGTATCTGAGAAGTAGACAGGTGCTGATCCTTCTAACACTCTGCACCTTCTTTGAAGCCTTTAAATACCTCACTTCAAAAACATGTCCTATTTTAATTATATCATCCCAGTACGAGAGATAAGGTGACTTCTCTACTTCCTGGATCAAAGGGAACAGCAGGATTAGACAGAAACAGCACATCAACTATCATATTCGCTGTCTCTAGATTACAACATTTGAACACTTTACATCCACGCTACAACCATCCTCTCAGTGTCTACGAGGAAGTGTCTGCACTTTATTTGACCCGACTGAACTTTGTCACACTGCCTTCTCACCACCCCTGCTGAAGCAAGCCACTAAATCTTACCAACTATCTCTTTGTTGTCTCTTGTGCGTTCCCAGCCCCTCCTTCCAATCTTACCAAGCCAGTTAAGTTGCACTTTTCACCTTCTCTGTTGACATAAAATGAAGTAACTGCATTTATTTGATTATTGACTGCACATTTTGTCAACATCTCAAATTTTATAAGTCAACTAGATCGTGTTTCAAGGCAAAGTCCTAAGATTTCATAGCTCATCTCTATTTGCTTGCTCAGAGCCGAGTAACGAAATGCAAAACTCAGAACTCCAGAGAAAGTTTGTTTAGTCTTGTCATCATATGACTGAACTAAATTATTCAGCACTGTATAAGTATTTTAAAACATTCTAATAGAGAAAAGGAAGTTATTAGTTTGTTAAAATATACTTAAATTTGATAGACATTTAACCAACGTCTATGAGAGTATGTTGGAATGAAAATTGTTAAGAGAGTTAAATGCAACAGGAATTCAATGTGGTAGAGAAAGCAGATGTGGCTTCTGCAAGGAGGTTCTCACTTGCTAAATGAAAATGCTGGGAGGAAGAGACCTGGCTTCCAAGTTCAATGTAGCAGAAAACAGGGTCAGTCTCCTGTTCTCCACCCACAGGGTAAAAGTTTGCTATACTCCCTGCCTGGAGCCATAATCACCCAGAGTTTTAAAATATTTCATGAAACATGCTATTTAACCCTGTTAATATAAAACACTGGACTTGAGGTCATTTACATCTGAATGTCTGACTTTAGAACAAGATCTCTTACTGTTGAAACTAAAGCTGCCAGCGGATTTGTCAGTTACTTAACTAACCTCTCAAGGTTTATATAGAACTCCCTTCTGGTGACTTGACCCATCCCCATGTGAAGAAATGTTTTTGGATATCAATATGGAAACACAGTTGAGTATAGACATGCTGCTGCTGCTGCTGCTAAGTCGCTTCAGTCGTGTCCGACTCTGTGCGACCCCATAGATGGCAGCCCACCAGGCTCCACCGTCCCTGGGATTCTCCAGGCAAGAATACTGGAGTGGGTTGCCATTTCCTTCTCCAGTGCATGAAAGGGAAAAGTGAAAGTGAAGTCGCTCAGTCATGTCCGACTCTTAGCGACCCCATGGACTATAGCCTACCAGGCTCCTCCGTCCATGGGATTTTCCAGACAAGAGTTCTGGAGTGGGGTGCCATTGCCTTCTCCGGTATAGACATGGGTATAACACAAAACTTTTGAATTTTATTTGAGAAACCTAAACTTTTTTTTTTAATTAGAGATGCATCTTATTAGAAATGATTTTGTGGGAAAAAATATTATTTTCTAATGATTCCAAAAGTATACACGTGGGTATAACACAGAACTTTTGAATTTTATTTGAGAAACTTAAACATTTTTTAAAATTAGAGATGCATCTTACTAGAAATGATTTTGTGGGAAAAAAAAATATTATTTTCTAATGATTCCAAAAGTACTTAAGCCAGTCAGTCAGGCAGCCCAGAAATTATTTCATTTGTTACATTCAGTTGCTGAATAAGGTTATAATTTACCTATAATATTTCTATGTTGTAAGCTGTTTTGGTCTGTTACATGAAGCAAACCAGACTTGATAAGAAGGAGAATCATATGGAATAAAAACTATTAATAAGTGTACAAGCTAATCCCTAACTAGTAATTAAAGCATCTACCTACATATATAGGAAGTATCTGGGGCTTAGAGCAGGGAACAAAATACAGATGTCCTACGGAGCCAGGCAGATCAAGGCAATGACACACTGGCTTTGTGGGGACCATGGTAAAGTGAGAGTCTGATGGCTGCCTGGCTACAATGAGTGACTAGGGTGGTCATCATCTCTTAATGCTTAAAATCTAGCCAGAATCTAGACTCTTATGTAAGATGTTCAGAAATTAAACATTGACCATGAACTCAATACTACTGATGTAAAACAAAACATTTCTATGACTTCATGGTTGCCACCTTTGCCAGAAGTTTCAGTGGGGCATTATATGAACGTTAGACAAAGATCTGGTTACAAATAAGGAATGCTGCACTTCAGAAAATAACCATGAGAGGGAACGACCTATTGAAAGAGTCACTTAAGCTGATAAATTCAGAGCCACCTTAGACCAAGGCTTCCATCTCTGCCTGCATCCCAAGCTATCAACAGGCACCAGTGGTTGCCAAGCGCCAGTTTCTTTGCTGCAATCTGAGGAGAGGGTGATAAAGAAGAAAGGCTCAGTGCTGACCTTCACACAGTGTACAGTCAAATAGATGAACTCATTTACAGTCCTAGTGTTTCCTGAGTGATTTCTCATCTTAAGAGAACTTCAGGATACAAAGAAAATCCCTCCATTTCTCACTTTCCTCCATACCTATTTATATTTTACTTTCATTACAGTTTCATAACCAGAGAGCAAGGGAAATCATCTGTTACACTGTCTTATCCATCCTCTTAGGAAAAACTCTGGCAGGGTTCTTGTGAAGACTTGAATTTAACAGGATTGAGGGAATGAGTCATTCTACCAGTGAACTCATTTTAGTCTTTCTCAATGTCTTTTCACATAGATGGTTAGTTTCCCAACTAATATCCTTTTTTTCTGTCTTGCCTTAAGGAGAGCACCAATGTACCCAAGTAAAAAAATGACATTTCTGAGATTACGATGACCATGTGAAATCAAAATCCAGTTAATGAAATGTAAGGAGAAATGGTTGTGTGGGATTTCCAAAAATGGTTGAGCCTTTTGCCCTGTCCTATCTTTTTCTCCTATCAGTAAACTATTATGGAATAGCTGGAGCTCAAGTAGCCTTATTGTGACTTATAAGTGAAAACTTCTGAGGAGGGTCACCAACCAAGGATAAGGCAGAAAGACTGGAAGAACATGAGTTATTGAAGGCTTCATGGGATCACTGCGCCAGACCAGGAGCACCTATCTCTATTGGGTAGCCATAAAGACTACGAATATAGTCAAATATGACTAATAAATCATTTGTTAATGAAGTGTTGCAACATATGGTATGTTTTACTTCATTATATGTTCAATTAGGAATACATAACGCAATCTTGCAAGAAACAAGGTTTCAACACAACAGATCCAACAATTATTACACACGCATCTGTGATGGTTTGCCCCTAATGACTTTTATCTCTAGTTTTATTAAAAACCAATACAAAGCCAAAAACTTGTTCCTTAAAATGTTCCAAAGAAGTCACAGATTTCAGCATGTAAAACATGATAGTATGTACGTTTGAATACTTTCTATCCACACTGTAGATTTCATACTATGTGTGTGTGAGGGGAGAGACGGAGCCCTTCTAACATGTTCCAAATACAGTTCCAAACTTACACAGTATCAATTAAGTCAAGGTAACATCTCAGAATAACCTGGAATGTTTTTACCTTCAAAACGATGTGGAAAGTGTGGACAAACACCTGTTTGGCTATGGGCAGCAGTGCATCATTTACTCATCCTTTTCTAGAGCACTACGAGGAAACCTTAATTCTGGAGAGCTGTTGGACTTCCAGTTACTTAACCATCTAACTTCTCTCTCTCTGGTTTGTATCTGGCCTAACAAGTCAGCTCTTGTCCATAGTGAAGATTTTGTAGCCTGCCCTGCCCCAATATTATTTCGCAAGTAAATAGGTGACTAAGAGGTGCTCTATGGCAATATTTTAAAGAGGAAATAGAATTGAAAATTTTGAATTAGAATTCTGTAGAATTTTGGATACAGGAGAAACTGTTAAAGTGCAATTAACTACTCATATATACTTTCTACATGCCAGACAATGAGTATTTAAAGCTGAGAAAGAAAATGTATCTAAAAAAAGAGAGAAAGAAAAGGTATTTACCCCAAAAAATCAGAGATGTAGATGAGTAAGCAAAAAATTATTTTATAACATGACAAGTGCCAGGATAGAAAATATTCACAAAATTTTATGTGTGCTGGAAAAAGGGACATCTAAATCTATTTGGGACTGACATATATACACTGCTGCTGCTGCTGCTAAGTCACTTCAGTTGTGTCCAACTCTGTGTGACCCCATAGACGGCAGCCCACCAGGCTCCCCCGTCCCTGGGATTCTCCAGGCAAGAACACTGGAGTGGGTTGCCATTTCCTTCTCCAATGCATGAAAGTGGAAAGTGAAAGGGAATTTGCTCAGTTGTGTCCGACTCTGTGTGACCCCATAGACGGCAGCCCACCAGGCTCCCCCGTCCCTGGGATTCTCCAGGCAAGAATACTGGAGTCGGTTGCCACTTCCTTCTCCAATGTATGAAAGCGAAAAGTGAAAGTGAAGTCACTCAGTCGTGTCCGACTCCTAGTGACCCCATGGACTGCAGCCTACCAGGCTCCTCTGTCCATGGGATTTTCCAGGCAAGAGTACTGGAGTGGGTTGCCATTGCCTTCTCATGTGTAAAATAGGTAGCTAGTAAGAACCTGCTGTATAGCAGAGGAAGCTCCCCTTGGTGCTCTGTGGTGACCTAGAGGGGTGAAAATGGGAGGTCAGGTGGCAGGGAGGCTCAAGAGGGAGGGGATACATATATATATATATATATATATATATATATATATATATATATCTGATTCATTTTGCTGTACAGCAGAAACTAACACAATATTATGAAACAACTTTATCCCAATTAAAAAAAAAAAAGAAGTCAAGACTTCTGAAAGCGGGCATGGCTAGGTGCAATATTTAAGGGTGATTAGAAATCAGCTGAACAAAGAAGAATGCAAAGCATTACAATGCAAGTAGAGGAAAGAATCTGCTTGGATATCACTTAACGAGTACTTGAAAACAACATAATTACACCTAGTACAAGCCTGAGACCAAGCTTTAACAAAAGGTGAGCATTTCCACCACAGAAATCGTAGAAAAAAAAATTGCTAGTATTTTCATAATTTTGTGTCTAAAAGACTAAAGTAAATAATGATCTTAACAAACTGATGATAATTGATAGCTATGACTGATTCCATGAAGATACACATTGATATATAAAATGGTTGAGCAAAAATAATATTTTTTCTATAAAGTCTTGGGGAAAAATATATTCTTGATTCTTTCAAAATACTAAAATAAATAAAATCCATAGAAGAGAAATTTCATAATACCAAAAGTGACATTTCCATGTAAATAATATCTTCCATTATAAATAATATTTTACTGAACAAGAATACACAGAAGAACTGTACAAAAAAGATCTTCATGACCCAGATAATCACGATGGTGTGACCAATCACCTAGAGCCAGATATCCTGGAATGTGAAGTCAAGCGGGCCTTAGAAAGCATCACTACGAACAAAGCTAGTGGAGGTGATGGAATTCCAGTTGAGCTATTTCAAATCCTGAAAGATAATGCTGTGAAAGTACTGCACTCAATATGCCAGCAAATATGGAAAAGTCAGCAGTGGCCACAGGACTGGAAAAGGTCAGTTTTCATTCCAATCCCAAAGAAAGGCAATGCCAAAAATGCTCAAACTACCACACAATTGCACTCATCTCACACGCTAGTAAAGTAATGCTCAAAATTCTCCAAGCCAGGCTTTAGCAATACATGAACCGTGAACTTCCAGATGTTCAAGCTGGTTTTAGAAAAGGCAGAGGAACCAGACATCAAATTGCCAACATCCGCCGGATCATCAAAAAAGCAAGAGAGTTCCAGAAAAACATCCATTTCTGCTTTATTGACTATGCCAAAGCCTTTGACTGTGTGGATCACAATAAACTGTGGACAATTCTGAAAGAGATGGGAATACCAGACCATCTGACCTATCTCTTGAGAAACCTGTATGCAGGACAGGAAGCAACAGTTAGAACTGGACATGGAACAACAGACTGGTTCCAAATAGGAAAAGGAGTACGTCAAGGCTGTATATTGTCACCCTGCTTATTTAACTTATATACAGAGTACATCATGAGAAATGCTGGGATGGAAGAAACATAAGCTGGAATCAAGATTGCTGGGAGAAATATCAATAAACACAGATATGCAGATGACACCACCCTTATGGCAGAAAGTGAAGAAGAACTAAAGAGCCTCTTGATGAAAGTGAAAGAGGAGAGTGAAAAAGTTGGCTTAAAGCTCAACATTCAGAAAACTAAGATCATGGCATCTGGTCCCATCATTTCATGGCAAATAGACGGAGAAACAGTGGAAACTGTGGCTGACTTTATTTTTTGGGGCTCCAAAATCACTGCTGATGGTGATTGCAGCCATGAAATTAAAAGATGCTTACTCCTTGGAAGAAAGGTTATGGACAACCTAGATAGCATGCTTAAAAGCAGAGACATTACTTTGCCAACACAAGTCCATCAAGTCAAGGCTATGGTTTTTCCAGGGGTCATGTATGGATGTGAGAGTTCGATGGTGAAGAAAGCTGAGCGCCAAAGAATTGATGCTTTTGAACTGTGGTGTTGGAGAAGACTCTTGAGAGTCCCATGGACTGCAAGGAGATCCAATCAATCCATCCTAAAGGAGATCAGTCCTGGGTGTTCATTGGAAGGACTAATGTTGAAGCTGAAACTCCAATACTTTGGCCACCCCCTGCGAAGAGTTGACTCATTGGAAAAGACCCTAATGCTGGGTAGGATTGGGGGCAGGAGGAGAAGGGGATGACAGAGGATGAGATGGTTGGATGGCATCACCGACTCGATGGACATGGGTTTGGGTAAACTCCGGGAGTTGATAATGGACAGGGAGGCCTGGCGTGCTGCGATTCATGGGGTCGCAAAGAGTCGGACAAGACTGAGCCACTGAACTGAACTGAACTTGGATAATAAAGCTTTCATTTCATCTTTTACTGACATGCATAGACCCTAAATTTATATTAACACATATACCTATGCCTACATATATAGTAATATAGCCAATGGTAGTATTCAGTTACCTATAGTTTTATAGCTAAATGTAGGTACATTTTATATGATGATGTTGGTTATGATGTTGTCAGAAATACCACTACTTCTGCTTCTAATAGTACTGTTAATGAAGTATTGTTAGTTACTACCCCTCATTCTTATAATTTTTCATGCTTATTATGTTCCAGGAAATAAACAAATGTCATATATACATATAATGTACATCACCAAGATAAAGACATTAATCCCATTTGCAGTGATACAAACAAGGCTTACAAAAGTTAAGCAAATTATCATTGGCCACATAAGCTGTTAAGAGGGAAGGCCATCTAAACGTATTCGTGACTTCAAGTTCCCAACTTGGATCTCTCTGAACCTTGATTTCCTCATCTACAAATTGGGAACAGACAACATACCTACTTAAGTGAGTGGCTTTGAATATAGAATCTAATATTGTATGTAAAAATACTTGTAAAATATACACAGCCATAAAAGTTTTAACTATCATCCCCACAAAAAGGTGATAAAAGGATTTATGTAATAAAAACTTGAAGACAGAATATATCTACAAAATAGCTTAGAGAAAATGATAATAGAAGGCAGGGATAGTTCATGCAAGTGTTTATTATTGTTTTACAAGTGTCATAACACACTGGAAGATGACAGAGACCTTAAAAACATCATTTATCTTAAGTTCCACTTAAGACTGATCTCAAAATACATAGGATGGACCACATAACCTGACCCAACTATAAAAATTCAAAGGGCTTGCAAGATTCATCTTTTTTCATTTTAATCTTTTAAAAGCATGTTTAGATTATATTCATTGGATTTTAGCGAAGCTTTTCTCTAAAATAAATTGCCTATACATGCACACACTAACACATGTGGAATTCTTTTTCTGTAATCCTCAAAGAAGCTTTTGATTCTTCTTCTGATTCACCAAAAAAGAGTCATTGAGGAAGTGTGGTGCACACTGGGATTTGGATGGCTCCAGAGTCACTGCGTACATTTACATGGAAACCAGATGGTTGTGCAAAATTGTTTCTTTTTTATTTTTTTTAAAAAATCAATGGATTATTGAAGTGTTTCTATGGTCTCTTATTCTCGGGTAGATGAAAAGTGCATATCAAAGGTAAGCTACAAGGAAATGGCATCCAGAATAATCAGGCAGCTCATCACAGTTTACATCACGTATCTAAGAGCAAGTCCTTAGAAAGTAAGGTTTTACCAGAACCTATGACACTGAATGTTGGGAAGGGTCTGAGGCTTCTAGTCACGAGGGGAAGGAAAGGAAGAAGGAAAAGGGAACTCTTGGTCAAGAAACTTTTATGCCCCTTGCCCTTCAAAAACTCAGTTTTTTTTCCTCCTTGAAAAAAGTAACCACAAGTTTATAAGATGGGATGTTTAAGAGACTTCACTTTTTAATCTCACAATATTAATTCCCTGAAGCTTTGAACTGACAAGCAGGCCAATGTAAATGAGCCAGAACAAGAGTCAGAGCCAGAATTGTTGTTGTACGATGACAAAAAATGTGTTATTAGTGCTCAGTGATTAATGAGCAGGCAAGAGGAAGGGATATAACAAGTAGAAGATTGTCTTGGTATGTGCTTACACAATATCAGGGCTAAACACAATCAACTTTATTACCTTCTCATATACACACATACACATTTTGCATATTTGCATCACAAGGGGCATTTTATGTGAATTTTCATCCACGTCCAAAACTGCTAAAAAAAAACTTTGAGTAGACACCAATACATATGTGAAATGCCACATATACATTTGTGAAATGACATGTACACACAGTAAACACTGCTTATTAATTAACGTACTTTTTGGTTACCTAAACTGTATTTAAATCATCTTAAGTAATGCATTCAGTACATAGTGGTGAGTTCATTTCATTGGCAAGGCAAATTAACCAAATCTATGTTAACCCATGCATGCAATCACAGAGGATAAATTTAGTAAGAAATGCCATTAAAATTCATACAAGAGAAGAAAAAAAAAATTGGCATTAAGGGGGAGAAAACTTTTCTTAACAAAAGAAAAAGCATTCTGGAAAAATAAAATGATCTAACAGAAGCATAGCACTCTATGTTGTGAAGTTTAAACTAACAATATTCTCTTACTTTATGCCTGACCACTGAAAATATTCAGAAGAGCATAAAGGCCTGCTCACAAAATATACATGTTTATGAAGCACAAACCTAACATCAACTGTTCATCAAGCTCAGTTGAAGCAGAGAAAAACAAAGCCTGGAGAAAGTCAAGCAAGATGGGGAGGGAAAGGAGGGACAAGAGACACAAAGAGGTAATCCATCAACCACAATGACTGCACCGTGTCAAGGCTGCAAACAGCTGGGATATGCCAAGCCAATGAGAAAAGCAGCCCTTATATTTTAGAAATTAAATAAAGTATAGGATAAATAAGAGGATGGTGACATAGTGATTACCCACTATAGACCTTAGGGAGAAAGGGGAACTTTCATTTGATCAATTGCTTGGCTAAAACCCTCCCCCAACTTGATCTCTTTTTATTTTAAAGGCTGGATTTCCCCCCTGCCCCAATAAACAGATCTAGTACCACCTCCACTACCCCCAAACAATGAAAAGTAATTCACTCATTAAATAAAAGTTAAATAATGTTATTTTCCCATACTACAGATAGATACAAAATTTTAATCTATCTTGCTTGGTATTGTGATGATACATTTTAGAAATAATTGTCACAGGTTAAAAAGTCAAAATAAAACAGACGAATAAGCAAACAAACCATTTTTACTTGCACTCTTTGGAGAAAAAGAAGCTCTACATGGTTTCCCACTGCTTTCTTTTTTACTAATTTTTTTTTCTCCTCTGTCCCTTCCTCCCTCCCTTCCTTCCTTCTTTCTCTCATTCCTTTTTCCCTTGCTTTCTGTTTTGTTTTTAAAGCCTAAAAGCAAACTCAATCAGTAGCAATTTCATTTACTCTTGTATACTCTTTACACCTCACTTCTGAGGATTTTCCTTTTTTTTAATAACACCTTATTAAAAAAAAGTCCTAGAAAGGAATAGGCACATTTTTTCTGGTTCTTTTCAGCTTTCTCATAGGATTAAATATATAAAGAATCAATGTATTGGTTTTATTACATTGTAAACAAAGTTCCGTCTAGTCAAGGCTATGGTTTTTCCAGTGGTCATGTATGGACGTGAGAGTTGGACTATAAAGAAAGCTGAGCGCAGAAGAAGTGATGTTTTTGAACTGTGGTGTTGGAGAAGACTCTTGAGAGTCCCTTGGACTACAAGGAGATCCAACTAGTCCATCTTAAAGGAGATCAGTCCTGGGTGTTCACTGGAAGGACTGATGTTGAAGCTGAAACTCCAATCTGATGCAAAGAGCTGACTCATTTGAAAAGACCCTGATGCTGGGAAAGATTGAGGGCAGGAGGAGAAGGGGACAATGGAGGATGAGATGGTTGGATGGCATCACCGACACAATGGACATGAGTTTGGGTGGACTCCGAGAGTTGGTGATGGACAGGGAGGCCTGGAGTGCTGCAGTCCATGGGGTCGCAAAAAGTCAGACACGACTGAGCAACTGAACTGAACTGAATTTATCCAGTCAATTTGCATAGCTATTTTTAGTTACTCTTGGATTTTACTCCATGAGACACCAATATATCATTGCTCTGGAGTCAGTTCTGCTGTTCAAAGGGATACATATAGAGGCAATACAATTAAAATTCTATTCTTGATAAACTAATTGAGTTAAGTGCTTCCCAAGTGGCGCTAGTGGTAAAGAACCTGCCTGTCAATGTAAGAGACAAAAGAGATACAGGCTCGATCCCTGGGTCAGGAAGATCCCCTGGAGAAGGGCCCAGGAACCCACTCCAGTATTCTTGCCTGGAGAATCCCATGGAACGAGGAGCCTGGTGGCCAATGGTCCACAGGGTCCCAAACAGCTGGACACAACTGAAGTGACTTACCATGCATGCACAATTGAGTTAAAATTAACTGATAGGCAAAAGAAGATAAAACAGCTTTGGTCATTTTGTTTATAAAAGTAGTTGTCAGAGTTGGAATCATCTAGGAAGCTTTAAAAGGCTTCCCTGATTGCTCAGCAGGTAAAGAATCTGCCTGCAATGCAGGAGACGCAGGAGATGTGGATTTGATCCTAGACCCTACCATCCCCCAAAGATTCTGATTTGACTGATCAAAGTGGACCTTGGGGATCAGAAGTTCTTTAAACTTCTCAGGTGATTCCAATGTGCAGCCAGGAACAGATGGAAACCACTGGCTGATGAAAAGAAGGAAGCCATTCATTGCAAGAAAGAAAGGGTTGAGTCCAAGAAGGATGCTCATCCTGTACAAGTACACTGGGAAGAGAATCAAACATTTCAAATTCATCTATGACCTTTAAAAACTGTTTGTTGAATTAATGGGGTGGGGGTGTCAATGGAAGGAAATGATGGAAAACAAATAATAATTAAGTGTCCCCTGGGAACCAGTGGCCCTCTGAAGGTGGGTTCTGAGGACAAAATAAGTCATTTAATGAAGAATATGCAGCTCTTCAGCTAAGACTGGTGAAGCCATCACTGGGGTCTATCTTTGGAATTTAATTGCATAACTAACCAAATCTATTTTGACTTCCTGTCCTCAACCATACTCCCTCAAGTCTCTAACAGAGAATTCAAAAAGGGAAAAACAGTATTGCAATTCTAAGAAGACACTATTCTGCTGGCCTGTGGCAAATAAGAAAGGAATGGACCCACAGATTTATACAAAACAGAGTCATTTTTCCCGAGGTCTGTCTTTTCCTATGTTTAGGTGGCAATCATTCCATGCTTCATTATGAATGTTGAATTCTGCCTACTGCTGGATTGAACAAGGAGGCTAAAATTGGCCATGGGACAGAACCACTCGAACATATCAGACAAGCTATGAGAACAAACAAGAGAAAACAGGCACCAAAGAAATTGTTCTAGTAAGAAGCTCAGAACAATCTTCCAAGAGCTCAACATCTGGGATGATGTAGACTAACTTCCCAGGTGGCTCAGTGGTAAAGAATCTGCCTGCCAATACAAGGAATAGAAGGAAACTCGGGTTCGGTCCCTGGGTTGGGAAGATCCCCTGGAGGAGGAAATGGCAATCCACTCCAGTATTCTTGCCAGGATAATCCCATGGACAGAGGAGACTGGCGGGCTACAATATTCTTGTGGGTCAGACATGACTGAGCACACACATAAACACACACACACACACATAGACTAACTTCACTTTGAATTGGGAAAAATGGCATTTTCTGTATTCCACATGCTACTTTTACTGGTGGTCTTCCTCAGTCCTTTTTCTGAAACAGAATACAATTTTGTCCCCTTTTGTTGGCCCTCACTGCTCCTTCAGTGTGCCAAAACTGGAGGGGAGCCCCGCATGGGCTTGAAGCTTGGGGAAGACATTTTCGTAAGATGGGAGAATTTTGTTCCAGTGAAAACAGAGTAGACACTTGAATACTCTATGAGTAAACGTTCAATATAAGTACTTGAATTCATACAGTAAAAGAAGATATCTTCAAAACCCCCACAGCTGATGGAACTGGAAATTTTTGAACTGCTTTATTTTTTTTTATAATGTGTCAGGTATTTTCTTTATTTACTTTTCTTTTATTTGCTTTAATCCAAAATAAAGTGAAATGACTTGAAGAAGAGGAGCGTAATAGTCAATTTTACTTGTAATTCATGCTGGTATTTGATGCATTATGGTAATATCATATATTATATATGTATGTATAACAAACTTAAAAAACAATCTATTTATATTAAATAATGATTTCATATGACTCAATTCTTTCATAACAAGAAAAAATTTAATTTTGGTATCCTTATGGATTATTCATTATTTAATAATTTCAAAGAAATAAGGCACTGGCAGAATTTATGCAAAATAAGTTTTAGAGAATTTTCTATTTTTTAGCAGTTAGTCTTGTTAGAATTCAAAATGGCTTTCCTGAATTCATCTTGGGTGTTACTGTTTCTAATGATCATTTTATATAAAATAGTAATTGTGACCCTTCTGACCTCTTTACCCTTTTCACACAGATGTTAAAATTCCAGTGAAATCACATACTGTTCTATGTAAGTCACAGGAAGCCATCTTTTCAAAAAATATGACAGAAAGACTTGTAATAACATTTCCTGAGTACAATCTAGGGAGCTTTCAGGGGGACCATATGAAGTCATAGAAGCAGAGCCTCCTATAAAAAGTGAGAAATATTAATAAATACAACGTTTCTCTCTCATCAAATAAAAGCTCACCACAAAGAACTGCCTCACAACATAGAAATTATTTAATATCTTAAAGCAATTCAGTGAAAACATAAAAAGTTATACTGAGGGTGTAGGTTTATACTGAGGCTAAGGTTAGGTCTGGAGAAGCTCAATATAACTCACTTATCATTGTTTAAAGTAAAATACGTGTTTAATACACATCAGTTGCTGACCATTTATCTTATGCTTTCTAAAGATTCTCCATTAAAACACTGTATTTCTTCCCTAAAAGTTTTGTGATAGGTTTCTAGCCATTTCTGTTTATTGCTACACAAAGAGAATGTCTGGGCAGGTGATTTACTTAAATAGATGGCTGCTAAATGAGAATGAACTTTGACTCATTTAAATTAACTCCAATATTTATTGTTACAAGCTTGACAATGCTCTTGAAAATGATTAAGCATGACCTCTAGAATAAATGAATTTAATAAAAAGGACTGAAAAAGAATACAACATTCCATTTAAAAGACACCACTATTATTTTGAAATCAGGAACCCATAAAAGGTTTGAGATACAATACCACATAATAAATTTGATTTTAAAAAATCTCAGTAACTTCAGACAATTTTACCTAGAGAAACTCAATGTAAGATATTCTGAAAATGACTAGAATGACTACCCCAAAGAGAACAAAGTAGTTGATCTTATTTGTAAATTTTAGCGAAAGAGGAAATGATTCTGTCTTTACATATGATTCCTCCCATGTACAAGATTTATGATCCATAGGGAAAAATACACATGCAGAATCACTGTTTAATTTAGGAATTATTTTAGTCAGTCTCCAAATTATATGCCTAAGGGTAGCTTAGGGTGAGATATAAAATTCCACCACCATTAATCTTTAATCTCTCGTACAAGATATAAATGTTTTTTTTAAGCAAGAAGGAAATTCAGTAAGAAAAATAACTTTGATTTCCTTGCTGTTGAAGGATATCTCTCCACTGGCACTTCTAATGCCTGTGTGTGATTCACATCAGAATGAGACCTCTCACACCCATGGCTCAAATGCTTAAGCTTGGAGGGGATTTCCATTTATTTGTCAGTTCCACACACACATGCATCCTTTCGCTAGTTTCAAGAACACATTCACTGATATTAATATTAACCTCCATCTTTTTACCTTAAAATGTCACTATCATAAGACAAAAAAATTGATAACTCTGATATAAACCCCCAAGGGGGTCACGGTTGCCTGGAATGATTTCTTGTTGCTCTGTGTACGCCTTGCCTTGTAACTAGAAATGCACACTCCTTGTGGACAAAACCCCTCTTTTCTAAATGCTGCCAACTCTGAAGTCCTAGTCAAACGCTATGTGCTCAGAAGGTGCCCAAGATATGCTCTTGGAAGGGAATCCTTATAAGAGAGCATTGTTAAAACAGGACCCTGCCCCTTGCCTGACCTGCAGCTTTCTATGCAAAGAGATGTGAAAAGATGTAGCTATGTTTCCAAGTATATTTTTCACATGGTGACTAATGCTTACTATCACGTATGCTCAGTCACTACAGGAAAGTAAAGATGATATCAGCTGCCAACCCTGCATGACAGCCTATCTGTCCTTTGTGACTATTTTCAATACTATTTACCAAAGGAAAACAGGGTTTCAGAAACCAAAGAATTCACAGATGTTGCATATTTGTAAAATGCCTACCTTTAAGACAGAGTGATTGGTAGCCATGACATAGAGAGTGTCCGTGCTCTGCCACAGCAAAGAACCTGAGCATATTCAACATGCCTCGTCTCCGCTCAGCATTCAGGGCTCTTCAACTAGCTGCTCCAACTGCCCCTCCCAGTTCCTATCACCCTATTTGACTCCTGACCCCTTCAACTTCTATTCATTCTTCGGACACCAGCTGAAATTTCATTTCCCCCAAGAAGTGTCCCGGAGGCCTGAAAAACGAAGCTCCATCCCATCAGTTCAGTTCAGTCTCTCAGTCGTGTCAGACTCTTTGCGACCCCATGGACTGCAACACGCCAGGCCTCCCTGTCCATCACCAACTCGCGGAACTTACTCAAACCTGTGTTCATTGAGTCTGTGATGCCATCCAACCATCTCATCCTCTGTCATCCCCTTCTCTTCCTGCCTTCAATCTTTCCCAGCATCAGGGTCTTTTCAAATGAGTCAGTTCTTCACATCAAGTGGCCAAAGTATTGGAGTTTCAGCTTCAACATCAGTCCTTCCAATGAACATCCAGGACTGATCTCTTTTAGGATGGGCTGGTTGGATCTCCTTGCAGTCCAAGGGACTCTCAAGAGTATCCTCCAACACCATGGTTCAAAAGCATCAATTCTTCAGTGCTCAGCTTTCTTTATAGTCCAACTCTCACATCCATACATGACACTGGAAAAACCATAGCCTTGACTAGACGGACCTTTGTTGGCAAAGTAACGTCTCTGCTTTTTAATATGCTATCTAGGTTGGTCATAGATTTTCTTCCAAGGAGCAAGCATCTTTTAATTTCATGGCTGCAGTCACCATCTGCAGTGACTTTGGAGCCCCAAAAAATAAAGTCTGTCACTGTTTCCACTGTTTCCTCATCTATTTGCCATGAGGTGATGGGACCAGATGCCATGATCTTAGTTTTCTGAATGTTGAGCTTTAAGCCAACTTTTTCACTCTCCTCTTTCACTTTCATCAAGAGGCTCTTCTTCATTTTCTGCCATAAGAGTGGTGTCATCTACATATATGAGGTTATTGATATTTCTCCTGGCAATCTTGATTCCAGCTTGTGCTTCATCCAGCCCAGCATTTCTCATGAGGTACTCTGCATCTAAGTTAAATAAGCAGGGTGACAAAATATAGCCTTGACGTACTCCTTTTCCTATTTGCAACCAGTCTGTTGTTCCATGTCCAGTTCTGCATATAGATTTCTCAGGAGTTAGGTCAGGTGGTCTGGTATTCCCATCTCTTGAAGAAGTTTCCACAGTTTGTTGTGATCCACACAGTCAAAGGCTTTGGCATAGTCAATAAAGCAGAGATAGATGTTTTTCTGGAACTCTCTCACTTTTTCGATGATCCAGTGGATATTGGCAATTTGATGTCTGGTTCCTCTGCCTTTTCTAAAACCAGCTTGAACATCTAGAATTTCACAGTTCACATATTGTTGAAGCCTGGCTTAGAGAATTTTGAGCATTTTTTTTACTAGCGTATGAGATGAGTGCCATTGTGCAGTAGTTTGAGCATTCTTTGGCATTTCCTTTCTTTGGGATTGGAATGAAAACTGACCTTTTCCAGTCCTGTGGCCACTGCTGAGTTTTCCTTATTTGCTGGCATATTGAGTGCAGCACTTTCACAGCATCATCTTTCAGGATTTGAAATAGCTCAACTGGAATTCCATCACCTCCACTAGCTTTGTTCGTAGTGATGCTTCCTAAGGCCCACTTGACTTCACATTCCAGGATGTCTGGCTCTAGGTGAGTGATCACACCATCGTGATTATCTGGGTCATGAAGATCTTTTTTGTTAGTTCTCCTGTGTATTCCTGCCACCTCTTCTTAATATCTTCTGCTTCTGTTAGGTACATACCATTTCTGTCCTTTATTGAGCCCATCTTTCCGTCCCATAGCCCTGTAATAATTATCACCTTGCGTGCCCTAATTGCCTGTTGGTTTGGACATCTCCCCACCTAGACTGTCAACTCCAAAGAGCTGGGCTGTCCTGAACCCCACCCACTAGGCCCCACGTGCCTAGGGTGCTAGGCATTTCATAGAGAACTACTAAATTGAAATGCAAATTGGGCCATGAGACAAATCAAGTAATTTTAAGGCAAAGAAACCTTTTTAGAGACAAAAATTTTTTTGCTGAATTAATCAATCATTATGGATATTTGAGAAGTTTGTCTATGCTTAGAGGTGTATGTGTGTGTGTGGGCGTATGTGTTTGTGTTGGGAAGATGGGAACTTCAAGAATATAAGAGGAAAGGGAGAAAGTGTGAGATGGATCTCAGTCCTCTTTATGGGGCTGTGTTGCCACACACAGCATTTTATTCTGCTGTGATATCACCAACTATCTTTGCAGAATCCCTGCCTTCCCTGCACCAGATTGCAAACACCTAGAAGGTAGGAATTACATTTCTTTGATCATTGTCCATAGTGCAGTAGCAGATCAAGGTGAGGACAATAGCAAAAAAAGGGATAGAGGGAGAGCTACATTTTCACATTCTCAGAATAGAAGTTTGGAATCACATAGGAAGAAACTGGTTTGAGAGCTCTATTGCTATGTCAGTCACAACAATTTAGGCCCTGCATTCAATATGATTTCCAGAAAATATTGTATAAATAGAGTAGTTCCTTGATAAATATCAAATAAATTAGGGTGATTTGGAGAGGTAAATGAGATAAGGAAGGTTGTGAGCGCCAAACAATACCTGAAACATAGTAGATACTCAACAACTATTTATTCATCTCTGCTATTTAATTATTTGTGTTACAGCCTACCACCTTGCCAGCATCATATATGGGCTCCAAGGGTCATATGAATCCAGTGCTAAAGTAAGAGTCCATAAAGAAGGTTAAGCACCAAAGAATTGATACTTTCAAACTGTGGTGTTGGAGAAGACTCTTGAAAATCCCTTGGAGAGCAAGGAGATCAAACCAGTCAATCCTAAAGGAAATCAACCCTGAATATTTATTGGAAGGACTGATGCTGATGCTGAAGCTCCAATATTTTGGGCACCTGATCATTGGAAAGGACCCTGATGCTGGGAAAGTTTGAGGGTAGGAGGAGAAGGGGGCGACAGAGGATGAGATAGTTAGATAGCATCACCAACTCAATGAACATGACTTTGAGCAAACTCTGGGAGATGGTGAAGGACAGAAAAGGCTGATTGCTGCAGTCCATGGGGCTGCAGAGAGTTGGACACAACTTAGTGACTGAACAAAGAACAACTACAACACCAAGAGCTTTTAAAAGGTGGCTACTTGGAACTTCTTGGCAATGCAAAGTCTTGGCCCCACCCCAGACCTACTGAATCAGAAAACTTTGAAGGGCACAGCCATCTATGTTTAAGCAGGTTCTCCATTAGACTCTACACGGGGTAAGGTTGAGAACCACTGCTCTACACTAATGGGGGAAACATCCATTTAAAATAGAGCCAAGTAATCTGGAGGGCAGCCTGAAAGGCATGGAAAGAACCACCTTCTCTAATTTCTTGCTGCTTAAAGTGTAATTCCTGGACCAGCATCCTCACATCACCCGGGAGCTTATTAGAAATGCTGGACTTGAGGCCCCATCTCAGACCTACTGAATCAGAAACTGCATTTTAACAATATTCTCAGGTGATTCCTATGTACGTTAAGTACATGAAGAACTGGTCTAATGAATATTCTAAGTAGCAGAAGTTGAACTGTGAAAAGGAAGAAAAGTACAAAACAAGCAAAAATCGCATCAAAAAATGAAACAAAAATCTCCAGTGTCTCTCCTACAGAGTGGTAGTGTAGGAAGTAATGGGCATTTATTTTATCACAAGCCATATCTCCAATTAAATTTTACATTATCCGTGTAAGTCAGTTATTTGGTGTGGAACAGGGGGACCCCGTAGCATTTTAACCTTGCTTTCTAGCAAGAGAATAAGATGGAAGCATCAGAACAAGTAGACCACATTTTAAAGCCCAAGACAAGTGAAATGAATCTACTGAGTATTTTGTAGCTGGGAAACGTAAACACTGCAAGTGAGTTTTTAAATTCTTCATCTTTTGTCCCACATTCCTACATACATGCAGCATTTTTCACATATTTAACAAGTAATACTTTTATCACCACGATTTTGCTATTGATTGCTTCTTTAACAACAAAATGCATCACAAACAAAAATGAATGAAGCTGTCTGAGGAGAAAATTCCATAGTAGCTTTACTGTCAATGCCCATCATAAATAACCATGACATCAGAGGAGCCTTATCTACGGGTTGCCGCTACTGATCGATGGCATCACTCTAGTGGTGTAAATAGCTTCTAATGTCCCATCTTCCACCTTCAAATAGGCTCTGATTATTTATGATAGCTGTTAGGTTACAAGTCTGAGCTGTGGTTTGGATTTATTTTCTACTTATAGCTGCTGTGGATTTCAAGTTAGATAGGATTATTTTTTAGTTAAGATGATGAACTGAGATAGAACTGTCATGGAGTGAGGTACACCATCATCTCGTCTGGTTGGTGTCACCATTTGACTATGAATTCACAGTGCCAGATTGCCTTCAGTATTATCACTGTCAACCAAAAAATATTAAAACATAGCAGTTAATCACCGGTTGTTATGAGAAAGGGGAAACAAAAAAGCACCAGGTACAGCTTTCTACACAATTAAACTGTTTTAAAACACTGTTAGCCTTTTGCTACTAAATTGTGAAGAAGCAGGTCATCTGCATTGTGTGTATTTTACAATAATAAAAGTGTTTCAACTTGAATGTGACAGCTGGAGATGATTTAGGAGGTAAAAGGAAATCCATCACCTCTTGTGCAAGGTATTCTTCATAATCATAAGAGAGACTGACAGGTAACTTGGGCAAGAATACAATTTTTGCAGAGAGAAATAGAAATGAGCCATGTCTACATGAAACAGGCAGATGAAACTAAAAAAAAAAAATCTGTCAATTAGCCAGATATTTTGTCCATATAATAACAAAAATTGGAATTATTCTGAGCATTAGAGAGACATAGTAAGTTATCAAAAATATTTATGAATGAGATCAGAATGATAGACCATATTTCCACTTTTCTGTTTTTTATCATTATGTAAATTAAAGATTTTTCTTCTGAATTTTTACTTTTCTTGGGATTTGACCAATTAATTATTCAAATACCTCTACTTTAAGTCACTGTCTCTCACTGACAAAATTACGCTAAAAGTAGAAGTTCTCAAAAAACAAAGGAAAAGGTTTTCACCATGCAAAACAGTATATGGTGAATACCCTAGAGCTATATTCTTTATGTGTTTTTACAAGATAAATTTAAAAGTAAATTCAATAATTATGAGACTATTTTAAAAATCTCATATTTCAATATTTATCCCACCATATTTTATGATTTATCAGTTAGCCAAGCTTCTAATAAAATAAGAATAATATTTAAACATCTGTTATGGTAAAATTTTCTTTCTTACTAAATTTTGGATTATTTTATATGACTTTTAATTATACATAAAATAACTGCTGCAGTTGGCATTTTTAATGGTTTTTAATCTGTATTAAGGAAACAATTGGAAATCAGTTTGCCCCTTACAACATTTTGCAAACATATTAATAGTAAGAGTATATCTAAACTTAATCACTGCAATGAAAAGTAACCACCTACTGAAAAATGCCCTAACTCTACCAAATTATGAATTATTACTATAAGCAATCCATCTTTCCATATTACTTACTGAATTTTCACCTGGGCAACTGCACATTGTTTTATAGTTACTTTGAGGATTACTCTATATATTTAAACATATATTTTTTAAATTGGAAATACACATATTCTAATGGTAATAAACAACTGCTTGATGATATTTAAAATGAAAACAGAGGGTTCCCCTCCAATAATTGTGCCCTTATATGAATGCTGTGATAATTATTTAATGCTAGACTATTTCCCTTTCTAATGATAGTTATTTAAATATTCCTTCCCAATATGCTTTGCACTACTAACAGTCTTCAGTAAACTGAAAATCTCAATAGAAAGTGGGAATGTGGCCACTAGGAGCTGACAATAGCTGTTTTGTCACATCTAGACCCTGGTACTTACTCAGGAAGTGGGGATTGGTCCAGCCAGCTGATGCCAGGGGAGGATGATTTATTGCCTGGTGTCCTCAGTGGCAATTGGACCCTTTCCCACTGTCACTCACAACTTGCAAAGATTGTGTCCTAAAGAAGAGGTTCCCCTCCGTTCTAAAGAGATTACAATGCTTGTCATAAAGTGTCTTTTAGCAGAGGGAAACGGGTATGAAAATGGGCAAAGAAAGGGAACAATCAGAAGAGGAGAGAAGATGGATGTTCTGTAACCTTTTCTCAGAGACCCATTTCTTCTACTTTTTCTCCTGTCTTTAGCAGGTTTTTGTTTTCGTTGATGACAATGCGTAATAGCCTGATAAATTGATTTTGTGAGTCCTTTTTCTCATCTCCTGAGAAGACACTAACTCATTGGGACTTCAGAGGGCTCTCAGAGGCAGGAGACAACAATTAGTTTGTTGAAGATGTCAGAAAGTAGCTTCAGAGTTTTGCCAGGAGAAATCCTTACTGACAGATCAGTGCTGACAATGTTGGCAGCTGCTTGAGAAGTGCAGCAAGCAGCTCCAGCATCTTAGGGTCCAGGGAGTAAGGCTGCTGCACATTAACTCCACACTCAGGCGCTGTCCTCAGAACTATGAATTCCCCCTGACTCACCAGAATTAAAAAAGGATGTTGTATTACAAAAAAAATAAATAAATAAATAAAGGCTAAGAGCTGGATTCTACAAAAACTTTTGTTAAATATCTTCTTTAATAGCTAAACAAACAGAAAATTAAATCTTAGTGCTGCTGTTCATTTAAATTTAAATCAGTGCCTAAATAAATCTCTATAACCATTTTCAAAACCTTTTATGTACTGTGCAATTTCAAATTTATTTTTCCATATGTAAAAATATATGCTGCTTGGCACTCAACTCTTTAGAACATATTAATTTCAATAAATCTCTTTAAGGGACCAACTGACATATGTAAGGGATAAAATACTCTGGTCTGAACACCCTTCAATTAATAAGCACTTTGCAGTACCATCCTTGAAATTATTAAACACTATTAACATTCAAATTTACTTCCTAAAACTTTTGCTTTAAGGTTACCAAATGAGAGGCTCAAAGTGCTGCTTTTCTAATATAAGATAACCTAACTTTTATAACTTGAAGGCATAAAATTGGCAATTTCTTGGTTTTATGTTAGTTTCAAAACTTTGAAACTAATATAAAAATCTCGTTACATTTTGGTAAGCATTATAAATACTACAGTGTTATAAATATTTCCTTTTTGGCATGAAAAAAATCAAAGGCTTGATCTTTGCAATGCACGAAAGCAAAATTTCACATTTTGGTAGGCTTGTAACTATTTATATTTCAAGTTGTATTATATGGAATACTATACTCTGTATGTGTAAACGTGTCTATAGCATGTTGATTACATATGCATGTTTTTTATAAAATTATCACATTAGACTTAATGTCCTAGAAGCTGTAATATAGCAAGATATTTTTCCAGGCATTTAATCTTTCAGAATGTTTCCCAGATAAACACAGAGCTAAACATAAAACTATATTTTGATGAAAGCTACATCAACCACTGAATGTTTCTCTTATTTCTGACAAACAAGTATGAGGTACCCAAGTTAGACAAATACTGGGAGATGTAAATGGGGTAAGCTTACATATTCTGCAATGAAGAGATTCAGGGAAAACCCTGAGAGTAAAGAAAGCCTGAATTTTAGACTTTGTTTTGCCACCAACTAGCCAATGACCTTGAATCTCTCTGGGCCCATTTTCCTCATCAGTAAAACAAAGGGTTAATTAGGATGATCTCTAGAGAGCTAAAATTACAGAACCACTATCAATAGTTTGAAACCACTGACTTTGCATGGTCTCTTCAGCATAATTGATGAGTTTAGCCAGAATGAATTGTCTCAAAGACGAAAACCATTGCATGCGTGCATGGCCAATGTCACTTTGTAAAATCTGAAGAGCAATTATACAGCTTTGGGAGTGCTCAGTTTTTGATTTCTGGTGGACATTCTTCCTGTCAACTTTTGGCCCCTTCACCTGATTGAAGGATGAATGGAAGAAAAGCAAGAGAGGTGACACTCATATCACAGACTACTGCTGACCTGCCACACAACAAAACTCGGTGGGAATAAAGTGAGAATTTGGAACTGAAATCAGATGGAGGGGTTTATCTAGAGTGTATCCCTGGGACTACTGCTGATGTTACCACAGTATTAATATGGTTGTTAGGGAATGAAAGCATTTAACAGTTAATGTTGTTAATGCCACAGAAATAAATTATGTAGTCAAATTGTTCATTAAATGCATTAATCCAGTTGTAAGGGACCTGCATCATACCAATAATTGCACTGTCATTTCAAAGCTTTTAAAAGCAAATCAATCCAAATTATATCAACTTGACTTATACCTTCCCAGCAGCAGTGCTTTAGTACTGAATCTCAAATAGACAATAAAAGACACCTTCTGATGTATTTGTAAAGCAGTTTGAAAGCCTTTTGCATTTTTGGCCAAATTGAGAGTTTAAGGATCAGGAAGAAAAAACATCATGGCACAACAGATTTGATCCAAGTTTTTCCCATTTTACTTTCTAAACCAAACTATACAATTCACTCACTTTCCATAACTTCGTAATATTTGCCACAAATATTGCAATAGATAAAACCAGCACTTCAATCACAACAGTTAACAGAGTTCTACCGGGTAACAAAAACTCCTCGGCACAACAGGAGACTTTTAAAATTCAAGCACTCTAAACTTAGCAGCCCCCCTGAGAGCCACAAATTGAGAGAGATTAATTCTGTGCCCCTGCACCCCTCATTACCAGGAGAGCTGAAGTAGGTCAAATGCAAGTTAATCTCCTGAATTCCACTTTTGCACATGGATGTTAGGCCAGCCATTACTGTGGACTGGCTAATGTCTTTAAGCTGCATGCATCCAAAATTAATAAACAGCGTGCCTAACCAATATGAAATATAAATACAAGGAAATGCCTTGAAGTGAATGTAGGTAATGACATTGCACCATAGAGAATTAAGGAGACATATGCACACATGTTACTCCTAGTCTGTCTTGAACCAACATGGGAGAAAACAGTGAAAACCAATTGCCCAAGTGCTGAATTTTCCCTTAATAAACCATAACACAGAGATGAAAAGATGTTAGTCAATCTAAATAGCTAGAAAACTTCAAATGTGATCTGCCTCTACCCACCTTCTGAAAAGGCAAGACAAATTGCTCATGTGGAGGGGGATAAAGTTTTAAGCGAAGCAAGACTGCCATCACTCTGTGAAGGTACAATGTTTTCCATTCTTTAGGGGAGGAAAAAAAAAAAAAACACATACACGTCATGTCAGCACAAAGCTAGTAAAATCAGGACTCTGCTTGTCCAGAAGGCCTCATAACAACCTAATTGCCTTACCTCTCTCAGCCTGCAGCCGGGTCAGCCTACTCCTCTTCTATTTTCATTATTGACTGCATATTTTCAGGAGTGATAAATGCTGTAATTTCTTTGTAAATTTAAATTAACCATTATCTTGCATTTTGGAGAGCTCTATTTCATTTTGCAAATGCTTTCACATTCTAAATTATTCCATATGATTGTCATAATAACCCAAGGTTAGAATTAAATAAGAAGTATTATCCTGGGTACAATAGTGGGAAATTAATTAAATTATCAAATGAATAACCAGAGGATCTGATTCCTACTCCTATCTCTGTCACTAACTAGTTTCATGGTCATGGAAAAGTCATTTTATCTTAACAAGCACAGAAAAAAAAAAAAGTTCACTTAAATGACAGTTCAAGGAATAAAATAATGCAAATGGCCTTTAACTACTTGGAAAAAAATGTTTAATCCCACTTTCAGAAAAAGAGAAATATACATTAAAAGTACAGTGAAATGTCAACTTTTACTTATGATTGGAAAAATTAAAATGATTTGGTTATATACTATGTTGATGTGTAAGTGTGGGTAAATGGGAAGTTTCATACACTGTTGTTGGGAAGGTTGGTTAGCATAGCTATGGAAAATTGGTAAAACCTGAAATAATTATAAATGCATATCCCTTTGACTCATCTAGTTCACTTCTAGGAATTTATTTCTGTAGATATTCTTCCACAGCTCCCAAATGCTCCATGTACAAAGTTATTCATTTAACATTATTTGAAATAGCAAATAATAATACCACTAAATTACAGTATACACATTCAATAGAATACTATACAACAGGGACTTCCCTGGTGGTCCAGTGGCTAGGATGCTGCCCTTTCATTGAAGGGGTCACTAGTTCGATCACTGGTTGTGAGACTAAGGTCCCGCAGGCTGCATAACCAACAACAACAACAAAAAGAACTTTTTAAAAAGAATACTATACAACAAATGAAGAATGAACAGATTCTTTATATATTGATACAGGATAATCCACAAGAAAAACAATAGACTGAAAAAGAAAAGCAAGCTGCAGAATGGTGTATTTAGTGTACTTGTGCTAAGTCACTTCAGTTGTGTCCAACTCTTCACAACCCCATGGACTGTAGCCTACCAGGCTCCTCTGTCCATAGGATTCTCCAGGCAAGAATACTGGAGTGGGTTGCCATTCTCTGCTCCAGAGAGTCTTTCCAACCCAGGGATTGAACCCAGGTCTCTTATGTCTCCTGCACTGGCAAGTGGGTTATTCACCACTAGCACCACCTGGGAAGTATAATACTTGTGTAAAAGAGAAAAACAAAGAATAACCATTTGCCTCTATATGCATATTACACTTTCAGCAAGATACTCCAAAAAACATTGGTTGTTCCTCTGGGAGGAAGATGAGATGATAGGAGATGGGTGTGTTTAGTTAATTAAATAAATATTTTAAAGGATTAAGTAGCTATTTATATACCCATGTAAATATAAACAGGTGAATAGATAGATACACAGACATAGGGAAAGGTCCACAAAATATTACTACAAAAATAAAGCAGACAAATGAATGTATAGGTACACTTTGCACAAAAGATTTCTGTCTACAAACATACAATGCATGTGTGTATGTGTATACACATAGGTTTTCATGTAAACTCTTTAGAATGATATATAACAAATTGTTGAAACTGAGGAGAAACATGATATGCTTAAGCACTGCTTGAATTCTACTATGCATGCCTATGTCTTTCATAATTGAAATTAACTACAAATAAAAGAACAAGTAGGGAAGGGGATATTAGTCAAATTAATTAAAAGATATACATAAGGTAAGTTATCTACCCTTAAATGGGATGAAGTGGCCCATAATAAAAGGATTCTATTCCTCCTACACCCCCACTCTCCTTTACATATTGATGAGTCTACTGTAGAAGAAGAAATTTTCAGTTAGAAATTCTGTGTATGACAGGCCCCGAAAACACAAGAGCTCAGGGAATGGATTTGTCTGGTTCGCCACATAAACGCCCAATAAATACGTGTTGACTGACTGACAGGCCCAATTGCTAAGCATGCTACAGAATATGTGCAAAACAGCCTACTGAAGCAGTTTGCCATCCCATGAAGACATTTGATTCCAACAGGCTAGCACTTAATTGAAAAAATATGGGAAGGACAGGCTGGCAAGACCATTCTACGAAGTCCTCTAAAAATGAATGACTATTTCTCTCTGCTTATCTACAGGGCATCTTCCCTGAGAGCCACTAAGCCTCACACACACACACAAAAATCATTTCTACCAACAGAAATAATTCTTTTTCACATGTTTTGCCAAAATTCCCCAAGAAAGCCATGATAGGTGATGTGAGAAGGAAGAAAGATGGGAATAGTGCAGGTCTCTGTGCACACTTGTCTGCATGAGAACCCGATGAGGTGAATGCTCCTAGAAAAATTATGATGTTTGATCCACTGAAGTAAAAAGAGGCTGTTTCTGGGTGTGGAGTGTGAAAAACAGTCTCACTACTTTATAGTCACACCTCATAACATAATCCTGTAACACCTACTGACCCAAGATCTCCAAGAAAGGGATAGTGTTAATTCTATTGCACTTATGGGAAATTTGAGGAATACGTAGCCAAGATCCGCCAGCCCCAAGGTTCTTACTCCTAGCCTGAACCGTGATCTTGCCTTTCATATCTGAGGATGAGTAGAATATACTCACATCTTTTCATTAGATTCTGTCTTGGTCTTCTTTGGGGATTAAGAGAACAAAGCTGTCCTTTTATGATGAATGTTATCAACTATGAATGTCACTGCTATTCTTTATTTCACAGAATAAGTATATATTCTATAAGTGAGACTCCCTTGCAGATATCCGTAAGTTAAAAATTAATATTTCAATTCACATTTAATAGTTTCTCTATATTTATGACTAAGATCTTTTCTTTGCAATCATTTCAAAAAATAACATTTCTTCTTTAAAAGATCTTAGTCCAATAATTATGTAGACCAGAACAAACATTTCAAATGGATGGAGTCATTACTCACTATACACAGCTGTTTAAGTCTCCCTCCCCTCTCCTCCCCTCCATGTCATATTCAGAGTATTTTTATTTTTCAAACATTGAATCCTTTTACTGCTTGCTCTGTTAAGGTTATGATTGGTTGTTTACCACTTCTCTAAAGACTTCAGGAGACTGAGAAACAGTAGAATTGCATTTTTTTACATCAATATAAAGTCATGTTCCACCCCCACTCCCCCTCCTCTGCCCCCTTCCCAGCTCTCCTCCATGAATGTGTTTTTCTCCCTCACTTCTTAGACGCATTTGGTAACAATCAGGCTTTTATTTTAAGGAGCCCTAAGATAAGGTATCTGTGAGCTCCACACTTGGAGTAATTGATCACATTTGTTTCCTGTTCGTAGGTTAGACTCCTCACTCTTGCTCTTTTAAAAAAAAGAAAAAAAAAAAAAAGCTTGGCATGTTTCTCATTACCCTCTGCCTTGTTAGCCTCATAGAAATTTTCTACTGTGGAGAGTGAAAACAGGACGATACTATTACAAACCCCATCTAGTCGGTGACAGCAGCCCTTCTCTTTCTTTGGGAACCTCTGGCCACGTCACGCTTTAGCCGGGAGCCCTCCTACAGACACAGGTATGCATGCCTGTAACTAAGGGAGAGGTTCCCTGACATCCGCGTGGTGTCTGCATGTTTAATTTTCACACTGTGCTGATTCATACTGAGACTGGTCCCCAGGATGACAACATTGTTATCATATGACTCAAACCACCCCACCTCATTTCATTTGGAAATGTTAGCTCAGGTTCAATAAGCGTCAGCTGCCAATTCTGTAAAAGAAGACCTGTATCTTTCTCATTTATGCTTTCCAGATAAATCGTAATCAGTAGTATTTTATTGACCCTGTCAGGTGGGGCTTAATTTCAGATATTGTCTAAGGAGAGAAAAATGCAGAAATCTAAACAATCAAATTCCCTCTTTTGTGTCCGTGGGCCAACGAATTAGAAGACAGGCTTCAGTCATTTTCTTAACAAAGCAAAAATGCTCATAACTCAGCGTAAAATGAAAAGACAGACCTGCCTTTACTTCCTTTTTTAGGACTGAGAGAAATATCAAAATAAATGATCTAGCATGGCTAAAATTAATGTATTTACCTATAATACAAATATTTATTTTAAAAATATGATAGATTCTAATAAAGTGACATGCAGTTCATGCAAGAAATCTTATCCAATAATTCTTTACCTGAGTAGTACTCCTTGAACATTCAAAGTTTCAAGGCTATCTCCCTTTTTTTTTTGGTCATTCCACACAACATGTGGGATCTTAGTTAGCTCCCCAACCAGGGGTTGAACCTGTGCCCCTGCAACAGAAGTTAGGAGTCTTAACCACCAGACTCCCAGAGAAGTCTTAATACTATCTTCTTAACAATTGCCAGTGTGGTTGGTTGACTGATTCTGTACTGTTTTGTTTTGTTTCATTGTTCTAATGCTCACCGTGCCTTGGCACCTTTCTATAAACAGCAAAAGCAATATATCTTAATAGAACTCAAAATAAACTAAGATTCAAGAGGAGACTGGGAATCTGGTCTAAACCCTACTCTGCAAAGTAGTTAGGTAACCTTGGGCAAGTTGCTGACCCTTCCTGACCCTCAGTGTCCTCACTTATGAGTGGGATGGGCCAAATGGCCTTCAAGAGCTCACATTGTGATAACTAACATTGACCTGAATCTCACTGTGAAAGATTGAGCCCTGGAGATTTTCTAAGACCATGTTGATACAGTAGCTGCTACTAAACACTTGAAATGTGACTAGTCTGAATGAAGGTGTGTTGTAAAATAGACACCAGATTCCAAAGACTTCAGTGCCAAAAAAGGTAAAATGTTTCAGTAATCATTCTTATATTGTTTTATGTTTTGAATAATATTTTAGATATATTGGTTGAATTTGAGCAAACTCCTGGAAATAGTGGAGGACAGAGGAGCCTGCTGTGCTACAGTCCATGAGGTCGCCAAGAGTCAAGCACAACTAAGCAACTGAACAACAAGAACAACAACAAAAACCGTATTATTAAACTGAATTAAATCTGGTTCTTTTTTACTTTTTTATAAATGCAACTACAAAAACATTTAAATCATATATGAGGCTCGTGTTATATTTCTATTGGACAATAATGTAGTAAGAGGCCTGTGACTGTGTGTTTATGACCGACATAGGGTTAAAATGGAAAGAATCTGAACTATTTCATTTATTGGGTGTTTATAATAATAAAAGAGCAATCACTTGTTCCCTGGATAAAAATACACAGGTCAAAGCCATACTGGAAGCACCCAAGCTACTCGATAAAGAAAGTTAAATGTTGAAAAGCCTGTTTCTTAAGATTATAGTACTAGTTGTCAACATATATAACTTAGTCAAAATTGCTCATAACTTAATGTTCTCAAACTCATAACTTAATGTTCTCATCTAACTAATCTGATTGATATTCCCAAACACCTAAATTCTTTGCTCATTAATCCCTCTACATTAATAAAAAGTTAGAAATACACTAGTGAAAAATTACAGCTAACTAAATGATTATAAATGACCTTGGTTTCTTAAGATAGATGTTTCCACTTTATCTTGAAAATCCCTTCATTTGAGAACTTTTGAAGCACTGTGATTAAAGACCAAATTTTTGCATATTTTTGTCAATGGTAAATACCTAGATAATTTAGATTATTAAGAAAAAACTTAATTTTCATCCACATAAAAATGTATTCACATATGTATGATAGATATTTCAGTAAATAGCTATCATTTTGTGTTTAAAGTGACAAATCTGGGCCATAGTGTATTCATAAAATTGTCTTTCTAGAAGATACAGATACCGAATAAATGTTCATTATATTAACAGTGAAAACTAATCTTTAAAAGAAGCATTATCAATCCTACACTAAAGTAAATCCAGTTACTATGTGAAAGGAATAACCTATAGCACATAGAAAAATTAGCAAGAAATTATAGTTACAATGCTGATAAATGTCATTTTCTCTCTCCAAGATTCAAATGTTTTCCTTATAAAAATACGCAATCTTGTTTTTACCAACCTCTTTTTCAACTATTTGCATCTTTGTCCATTTCCAGAACCTGACACCTTGTCAACTATCACAGGTAAAAGCTTTTGAAGATCTTCTACTACTCTTGTCCTAATAAGGTCACTGACCTTTCAGGCTCAACTCCAGCCCACCCCCTTCTTCATTTCCTCTCCTATCATTAGTCTGAAATGGCATCAACTACCTCTCAATTTTCCTCATCCCTTCAATGCCCCACCTCTTTAGTCCAAATTCACCTAATTAGGAACTTAATTTCCTTTTTTCCCTGATTGAGGAATTGATAATGGACAGATCCCATTCATCTCTGAATCACAGAAAACTGAACTGATGATCTCTTATTTAGAAATGTCCAGCAGTTATTCTAGAAACTGTTTTTTAGAGGCCAAGATTTTCCAAAGAGCATACTTTTCCAACTGTAGAACTAAGCAAAAGTGTTGTATTCATTTTATTTTTAAAACTAAAATGGGAAGAATCATTCAAATCTGATGAATGTTACATTTATTTGATATTTCTTTTTATATAGTCATAATTACTTACATTTAAAACAAGTAGATTGTCCCATAAGGTGGCAAATAATTGAGTTCTATTAATGCTAGGAAATTACCAGACAGGATTTAAATAGATATATCACAAAAGGTTAATAACACCCTGAAGCTGGTTATTTTTTAAAAAATTAAGTAAAAAGAATTTTTTACACCAGAAATGATACATGTGAGCTAGATGTCTACAACCAAGTAGGAATCACATATTAAAGTAACTATCTAGGTTGTCACCTAACTTTAATATGAAATGATCTCCTTGATTCTGATGGTGATAGTTTAACTGCAGAGTTTTCTACTTAACAATTCAAAGAACATACATAAAAATATTACTTGTGTTTTTTTTTTCCCCAAAGCATCCTATCATCTTTAAAAATGGTGGCAGAACAAAAAGCAATCTAACAATGTTATTCTACTACTCAACTCAAACTTTCAATGTCTAATTTCAAGTCCTACTCATTCAAGGAATGAAAATATCAACATCATTATCAACCTTGGAACTGATCATCAAAATAAATAGCAAAGACAAGTCAACTTCATTTTATCCAATAGGAATTTGAGCCCTACAGTACATTCTGCCATAGGGCATCAGCACAAATCATTTCACCAACTTTTATCTTATGACAAATCTACTCAATGCAGAAGAGAATTAGTGAAATAGGTTACTTGAGAAGAGAATGCAATTCTTTTAAAGGGAAAAAAAAGTCCCTTTCAAGCATATGTCTCACTGCTGCCTGCTTCCTTTGGTGGGCCATTGAACTGAATGAGGGTTAAAGAGTTGCTATCTGGACCAAAACGGTGCTAACATGATTTAGACTCTCCTGGCAAAAGGGAAGTTACACTATTAATGTTAAATTTTTCCAAGAAGTCAAAATTTATTCTTATAAAAATAAAAATTACCAAAGCAATTTGTTGTTGAAGCATTGCTCATTTTCTTCCTCATTGAATGATTCATGCTATAGAAGCCTATGGCATGTACAAAGGATTTGGCTATTTATAAGAGATAGCCATTGGTAAAATGACCTCAAATTCAGTTATCTGAAAAGAAAACAAATTGTAGGAAAATAAAGTAGAAAGTAAGAACAAAACCACTTTTAAAAGACAAAATTATTAAACTACCTTGTGAATTTCAGAAAAAATAATATTAAACTATTTTTGCCTGAAAATACAATTGCTAAATCAGAATAATCATTAATAACTAACAATAAATTAAATGGAAAATTTATGCTAGTGAAGACTAAGAAATCTGAATTCTGACTATCTTGGAGCCCTATTAAAAACATTTATAAATGGGAAAAAAAAAGGAGAGATCAGTTTTACACATTGCCATATTTTCATTTTCTCCATCTCCTGATGCTACTCCAAATTAATCCTAAATAAATATATGTAAATAATTAGGTGATATTCAGAATCTTCTTCAGCAAGCAGCAGTATTACAAGATCATTCAAACCAGACGTGTTATATAGCTGAAATATTAGCTGGAAAGGGAAAGAAGAATTAAAAAATTAAAATCGAATAATGTCTTCTAAACATGTGAAAGATAACCTTATTTCCATTTTACATATGAATCTTAAGAACTTGTATTTCTACAAAACAATTACTATCCTGACACAGAACTTCATATTATCAATATAAATTCTATAAATGGACATATTGGTAAAACCAGTTGGAATTTATTACAATAAGACTATAGAATTTTTTCTCAAAATATTCAAATGATACAGCATTTCACCCTATTCTTCTAATAATAACCAGGATACATGTTTTCTAATATACTGGACAAGTTTTAAGCGTCTTAAGCAAATGAGAGAATATTTGCTCCATTCTTCTACAGCTAACTGGTAGATTTCACATAGCTGAAATCTTTTATCGCTTCTTTCCTTTCTACTGTGTAAACCTACTTAATGTTATTATATAATGACCTGAGTAATGAAATCCTGAAGATTTTCCATTGAGAGTGGAATGAATCTCAATGTACTGAGAGTTTTTTTTTCTTTTAATGAATAATGTTAGGAAAAAATTAAAAGAAGATGTTATAGCATTTAAAATTTGAATACCAAAAATATCAAGCCTAGAAAATAAGATCATATTCACAACATGTTTTTAACATGCACACTGCCAGTAATCCCAGAAAGATTTGCCATCTCCCTAGACTGCCCAAGGATGTATTAACTCTCCAAAACCTCATGCCCAGCAATTTTCCCCCTTATGCCAAACAACTGATCATTATTTCTCCTCTAAAGTTGCCAGAAATTCCTCACTGCCTATAAAGCTTAATTTACTAATTCATAATATTTCCATATTTATGTATTAAGCTACTTTCACAAGACACAAAAGAATATATTTTCCAAAAATTGGCAGTTTCTGTTTCTTTAGTTTAGTGTGGTTGTATTATCCTCATGTTAAATCCTAACCTAGCCTTTAACTTTATCTTGGAAATACTACATAGCTGTACCCTTAGGAAATGTGTGCAAAATTTAAAAGAATTCATGTTTTATGACTAAATCCTAGAACAGTGAGAAGAGGTAGAATGCCAGGAATGTTGCTAGAGTCTCAGAATGTCAGACCAAGTGAATGGTCGCCATGAAAATACAGCTGTAGATGTTTGCGTGGGCATATGTTTGTTCAGTTTTCTCTACGCTTCCCGAGCTGGGGCTTCAGCTTTAGGTCATTCTGCAAACAAGCCCCAGGAGACACACAATTACACTCCCCTGGAGACTGACCCCTTAGAGTGCCCACCTGTAGCCAAACACAGATAGCATCCCGGAGCAATGAATTAGCACTCTAAGCTGATTAGAGCAGCTCGGCACAACTCTATTTTATTGACACAATGAAGAGAGGACAGAAAAGGGCCTGAAATGAGAAAATCATTTCCATGCTGACTGAATTAAAAGAACAAAAGAGCTCCTTGCAGTTGCAGCATTCAATTTGTCGGGAAAAAAGGAAGCCACTTAATGGCTCACAATAGATCTGAGTAGACAGATGAAATTTAAAACTTCAGCATGAGTGCGATTAGCAGCACAACATATTCTAAATCATTTCCTCCATATGCATAATTTCGTTTGATTATTTAGTTCTGAGTTTTACAAAAACACTGGGCTAGATGTTATCTTCAAAATGTCTTGACTTTTCATTTTTCAAAATCACAGACGGGTTTCTCATTGTATGTTAATGTCCTCTGGTGACAATATAAATCGAACAAAACAAGTGTGGCTCGTGTTCTCTTTTCACCTTTAATTTCCAAAAATGAATGTATAAACAGAGGTTCATTTGTGGGAACTGGATTGCAAAGTAATCTTCTACCAAATAATTTACTATTTGAAGCCAAATAAATTATGTGCAACAGGAGCCCTTCCACATGGGGTAAAAAGGCAAACAATTATTGCACCCAGAGGCTGCAAATAAACTCCACTGTGTTAAACTCAAGTGTGTCAAAATTGATGTCTTCCTTAGTATAAAAGATATCATTCATATCATTAAGAGCAATATAGTTAAGACTAGTTTCCAAATTTCTGTTCTTTTTTATTTTGCTCAATTAACAATTGTTTTGCTTGTTCTGACTTCTAAATTCTTGAGTTGAATCTGAAATTGATGTCAAAAATGATTACTTAATAAGCAAGATTTATCTTTAGATATAAACATGTTACAACTTTGAAAATGCTCTAGAATTCCTCTTTACTGTATTTCTTTTATTTTCCAAATCTACAAGAAAAATCTAAATGTCTAAACCATAATGGAAAACATAATTGATTTTCATGAACAGCTCGAATGTTTGTTTTCAATGGAGATTTTTCTCTTGCCGGTGTTAACTTTCAGGGTTTAAAAATTAAAAGAATGGGAGCAAAGATCTTAGCTTTTGATTAAGCTCATATTTTCATTTTCCACACCTAAATCTCCGTTAAGAAAGGGTTTTTGGTTAAAGTGGTCCTTCAGATTTTTCTCCTCTCATCTTGGCTCCTAATCCAAATGAAGAAAATTCACTCCTTCCGATCATGAAACATCCTTTGCCAAAGTGATGAGGTGCAACGTAAGCTGAACAAAAAATTAAAGAACTAGTCGAAGGAGAAAAAAATGACTCGGAGATACTTTGGGATTCAATATTTGGGGTTCATTACTACTTAATTTGCTAAGTGAAATTTCCCTGGAGGAAAAGCCCAGGGTAGTCTGAAGATGGCAAAAGCACAAGTGATCTCGCCGGCCGCTTCCACTCTCTTGACTAAATGAGGTAAGGGTTTTTTATATAAAGAGAAACTATAAAGCTTGTGGATATTTTAACAAAATCAACGTAGTGTAACTTTGCTGACAGCTTGTCACATTTCACTGACTGTCTGTCTGGGGTACCGTGATAACATCTGCATTCACTCAGTATGAGAGCTTAACATAAGACAAAAAAGTGGGCCCTGCCACAGACGGTTCCATGAGTCTGTCAGTTCTGACATGTCATCTGAATTTTTTGAATCACTAAACACTTTTGAGACTCTGGTACTTATTATCTTTCCTTAGTTTCTATGCTCGCTCAGCAATGCTGGAAAATGTAAAATTTGCAAGTAAGGTAGTGGACGTCCCAGGCTTTTTGTTGTCTAATCCGTAGGCCCTCATTCATGCTCACTGTTAATCTCTTAAGACATTATAAAACTGTTAGACAAAGAAACGTGAATACCTCTGCTTCTTGCAAGAATGGGAGGAAACCAAGGAAAATCGGGATCATGCTAAGCTATTCTTTTCACTATGAAAATGGTAACTTAAACCTGTTGCATCAAATTATCTATAATTCCCCACACTAAGGCAAATGTTTTTGAAGAATGAACAAGAGTAGTGTCACAGAAGGAGAAAAATGATCACAGAATTTTCAAAATCTGCCAAATTTGATGTCAACGGGGCATGGGGATCCTGACTGTTGAATTTCTCATTGTTTCTACTTTTCATGCCATGTTACATGGCGTGTGGTTAATATGCTTTTGTGAAAGCTCATAAAAAAGTTTACCAATACTCACAAGTAATCATCAAACAGTTCAGATAATTTTGTCCTTTACTAGGAACACTGGGAAAGCTAAAAGCTACCTAACAATAGCCTTAAAAATGTGGCTAAAATACATTAAAATGCTACATATCACAGATTTTAATGAGTAATTTTGTCCTCAACACTAAAACACTTTACAGCATTGTTTCTGTAAAGCCTAAATATAAATGGATCCTTGGAGCCAGAGAGAATGCTTTTATGAATCACATAAAACAGCCGAAGCTGCATTTTTATCTCCTTTTTTTGCAGTCATTCAGGACATTCAGCTAAAATTCCATGCATTTGTTGTCTAAGTAACCAAGAGTCAGGGAAGAGAGAAAATAATATTAAATTAAGAGGCAAATGTTCTTCTGGACCCCAAATACCTATTTCCCTTTTTCATAAGCACATGCTTAACACCTGCAAATAATTTAAGTATAGACAAGTGCCCCTGTAAGTGACTAACTACAGGTGTGTTCTCCACCTGCATCCTTGAAATGACTAACTGTCCCCCAGATGGTCAGATCCTGTGCAGATTTGCTCTGGAGGAAAGTGACACGTATTAGATGGATAACCAATTAATTAAACCAAAAGTATTAGGTAAAGAGGGTGGGACTGACATTTGGCTAAGGGCAAGAAAAAAAAAAGAAAGAAAAAGAAAACAAGGGGAAATAAAGAGGGAAAGAGGAAGAAAGACAAGGCAAGGGAAGAGGGAGGGGAAAGAAAGCTGGCATGGGTCACATTGTCCTCCACTGCCGGGACACACAGGACATGCCTGTGGAGTTAAAATATCAATTAATTATTAATGAGCAAAAATAAGGATGCATTTTGGAGCCACATATTATCTTCTGCCTTCTCATAATGCTTTATATAAATTCAAACTGAAAAACAATTTTCTATTGAAGTAAAACCCCTCCTAATGGAAAAACTAGGAAAACAACACCTACAACTGTCAATTCCTCTACTGTGAATAGAAGATTTTGTGCCCAGTCCTCACTTCCTTCGGCATCTCATCACCTTGTAACTCTTTCAAGAGCTTCAACATAGTGTCATTTGCTTGATGTTTAGTCTGTGGCTAAAATGTCAGCTGTTTATTATTTTTACATTTTGACACTAACACAATGGCACTTCAGGATAAAGGGCAAGGTTTCCGACAATCTCAGTGATCAAAAAACTTGTATTAAATAGATGTTTTCGTTCTTCCTAAAAATACAGGGTCATTCATTTTTTAAAAGTTAGATGGGCCAGTTTTCATTACTACATAATTTTCTATGACCTTTTTGTAATCTGCCTATGAGTGGCTCTGTTTTAGATTCTGTATTATTACTTCAAGGAGAATGTGCTCTGCCTAGAGCCACAGAAAATCACCTTTTCTTTATGCTAAACAGAAGACCAATATGGTGGAAGGATTTAGAGGTCTAGGACAAGAAGACAGAAAGGTAACTGTCCAAACGTAGTCTTTCTGCCTAAACTCCTAAACTCAGGAGTCTCACAAGGAGGAAGTATTTGGGGTCTAGACTAAAATGAACAGAAATCAATGTGTGAGAGAATAAATACAGATAAAGTGTTTTTATCTGTTATTTTTCATGAGACTAGAATAAAACTTATAAAAGTTATAAAGAGGCTGAAAACAACAGCAGTTTTCAAATGATGACAGATAAATTCACAGCTGACAAAGCCTCAGTGAGGGGCAACTGATGATGGAAATACCCCGTGATTTATGCTATATTTTCAATCTCATTCATCTTGGGTAGTGGATTCTAACGTCATATTGTGGCAGTTAGGGCGTCTTTTTCATCTTTTTTGCTGTGGTAGAATTAACTAATCCCCCAGCTCTATCTATGTCCATATCACATCACATCACAATTCTGACTTTCTTGACTTAAAAGTCCTAATATTTTAAGTGTTACTTTACCTGATTACAGTACCTTTCATCCTATCACACAGAAATATAAGGCAAAATGATGTTTTTTTCTGAGGTGCTTAGCTGGACTATACACAGAAATTCAAACTCTTCAATCATACTTTACAACTGCATCTTAGACTCTCAGTGAGGTTCATGGAAGATTTGCAGAGCAGAAACTAAAGCCAATTGGAGATCCATGTCTCTATCAATCAGTTATGGTGGTTGAGTACAGAATCAAACCTCAAATGAACACTTTTTGAGTCAAGTTCACCAAGTGACATTATATATATACCTCCCTCCTCACTATAATACCCTTCATAATGTTCCAGACAAATCAATGTTCAGGAGTCCATATGGAGCTGTGTAATTCAAATCATAACAATTCATGATTTCATCAAGTACTACTTTCCGTATTTTTCAGTCTGGCTCATCTATAGGCAAACTCAACTATTCTTCAACCTTTATATTACTGACAATACTCTTATAGAATTAACATCTTCAAAGGTGAGTTCCCACGCTTTGGAGGGTACAAGGAAAGTCAAAATTCTCTTGTTAAAATCAAATTCACATCTGGTTTTCTTGAGATTACTGCCTTTCCCAAGCTAAAAAAAGAAAACAAAGTCCTAACTTCTTATTAAAGCTTCCAATTAAGTCTATTACTAAATCCAGATTGTTCTCAGTGGAGGCCCCACATGAAAAAAGATCCTAAGATATAGCAAAGTTTGTATGAGGAAAGAATCAGTAGTATATGCCAGTGTGGTGACAATTAAGTCCATGCTGTGGAAGTTAAAAGACATTAACATGAGGTTATAACAGTCAGGAGAACTGAAGGGAGAAGATAGCTGAGCTCCAGGGAAGCAGAGGCCACTACCACTGGTCCACCCTACAAGCCTTCCTTCAAGAAGTTCTACCCATACCTGGACAAACTCAACTTTGGGCTATTGTTACTTTCAGTCATAAATCCTCAACCAAATAATTCAAGTACCTGCTTCTAATGGGGCTTCTCAGGTGGCACTAGTGGTAAAGAACATATCTGCCAATGAAGGAGATACAAGAGATGTGAGTTTGATCCCTGGATCAGGAAGATCCCCTGGAAGAGGAAATGGCAATCCACTCCAGTATTCTTGCTGGAGAATCCCATGGACAGCGGAGCCTGATGGGCTACAGTCCATAGGGTCACAAAGAGTCAGACACAACTGAGCAACATAGCCTTCTAATATCCCATGAATCAAAAAGCTTACCCCCAGTTTCCAAAAGCACATATTTTGGTTTTTCTTTGTGAGAAACAAACAAAGCTTTGCTGCTTCTTGCATTCAGAATGTTCAGAGGTAACGGTGAACAGTAATATTTTACATATGAGAAATTATACTGGGTTTTCTACAGAGTCTGATCTCCAAGTTTCTGCCCAGAAATTCTCAGGACCCCACTGACCTACCAGGTAAAATTTTACAAAATTTAAGAATAAATAAATGACAATATTAAAAAATGTAATAAATAAGTAACAATATACAAAAAGATTAGGATATGCATCTCATCTAAAACATCAATACTGCCATACAGTTAATATATTTAGTTATGACATTGTTCTCAGTGATTCAGAGCCATTCTCACTTAATGAGGCATTCCACTGATGACACAGGGCCCAGGAAGAAAGCAAATTCAAAAGATGACTAGGGTGGTTATTTCCTATTAACAAGGTCAAAGTTTTGTGAATAGGCAAGGTATGCTCTCCTCATTTAAGATGAGACATTGCCACCTTAGCAAGAAGTGTGTTTGCTCTTAGGTTATTCAGAAAGGACACCACCACTGTCCTCATCGAAAAAGAGCATGAACTGGAATAAAAGCACACCTTAATCTCTTGCAATCCACAGAAGAGGTCAACCTATCTGCAGAGAAAATCAGCCTCATTACTATCTAGATAAAGCCTGAGGGGGCAGAGTTTGCAAGACATGGGAATGTTGAGGGCTAAGGAAGATTAGGGAGAATGAAGAGAAGAGAGGGTCCTTCAAAGGAAGAATACATCAAGAGAGTTATGGTGAGGGGAGCTTAAAAGGTGAGCTCTTACCTCTCTCAACCCCACTCAACCATGCTAGGAGAACATAAGTGCATCAGATAGAAAGCCAAAACTTCTTCCTCTGCACTGTTTAGAAACGCTAACTCAAGTCTTTAGTAAAAGAACCACTTAAACATCCATCAGTGTTTCAAATATGTAGGGTTTAGGAAGGTCACTTGCCCACACTAATCACAAAGGAGACCCCTTTTTCTGTGATGCGGTGGCTCTGCCAACTGGAAGAGCTCTAACTCCAAAGACTGAATTCCCCAATCTTTCTCTCACAAGAAGGGATCCAAACTTTTGAATGATGATGGTGATAAGATTGTTAACATCCCTTGGCTTTGAAGCGCTTACTATAGCACACCAAGCCCTACTTTAAGCCTTTACAATAATCTGCAATGTAATCTTTACACACACACAAATCCTACCAGGAAGATCCTATTGCTACTACCATTTTACAGATGAGGAAACTGAGACCAAAAGTGGTTTAGTACTTGTTCAAGGTCACAAAGTTAGTAAGAGGTAGACAGTTTAAACCAAGTTCATTTGTCTTTAGACCCAGTGCCCTGGGCAGGTCCTATGTTACACTGCCACCTTTTTTTAGAGACAAGCCTATGACACCTGTGTTCTATTGGAGGGGACCAAACGATATTTTTTAACAATGCCTTAGTATACAGTTGAGGCTGAACTAAGTCATACCCCAGGGACAGGATGAAATTTATACCTGTATCTTTTCAAAGGTGTCTAGGTATAGAATCATCTCTCTAACCAACTTACTTTCCTTTCAAAACAAGGCTTTGGTTTTAAGCTACTTTCATTATGAAAATATCAATTCCAAAAAGAGAAACACGTATCAAATGTGCTTTGATTTCATGTTTACAAAACACAATTATACTGCTTCAAAACAAGAGAAATTGTTCAACAAGCATCTGTTTTCTAGGTAATTTAACTTAATTTGTATCCTTCCCAGAGTGCATGGGCCCCCATAGAAACAAAATCTCTAAAAGCTTAAGGACATAGAGCACATCCACGAAGATAAGAAGTAAGGAGCGGGTGTCTGAGACAGCGTTCAGAAACTCAAAGTCAGAGCTATTCCAGGCCTCAGTGAGACCTCGGAGGAGAAAGTCGGGTGACATTTCCAGGTCCTAAATCCAAGGTGGGGCAAGAACCTATGGTTCCAGGAACCCAGGTCAGTGTTCCTTCCAATGTCTTGCAAGGCCTCAGTGAAACGCAAACCGCTAGACAGATGACAAAGAAGCAAGCCAGGGAGCCACACCACATGAATGGGCAGATTGTTGAGGGAAGGGGGGTGGGGAGAAGGAGTCAGGGCTGAAGGACAATATGGTTTTACAGAAATCTCTTTGCAAGTAGATCCTGTGGTTACCAACGTGGCTGTCCAAGAGAAAGAACAACTGACTGACAGCATGAACAAAGGCAAGGACACTTTCACAAAGGGAGATACAGGAGTCGCAGGGCGTCGTGCATATCACTAATACACTTCATCAAGTCAAGACCAAGAATAACAGTGAGGAAAAGCCCACCCGACACAAGGGTCCCTTTATTCCTTGGGCTTTCCTGTTTCACACACACTTTACCTGATGAAATGTTAGAACTTTTGCTTCTATTTCTGCAGAATCCTTTTGATTTTTCCACATTTAACTAGCACATTTCCTAATTACATAGCGTTTCTTTTTTATTTTTTTCTGCAAAGTAATGCACTGTGCACACAGGCAACATATTTGGAAGTTAATGAAATCAGATGAAAGTTGCTTAGATTAAAATTTCCCCATTTCTTCACTACAGTGTCTGCCACCTACTGTTCGGCCACAAAATACTGCAGCCCCTGCATCAATAAAACTTGGTATTAATATTCTCTGAGGTGGAAAGACTCGATTAGCCTTTTTCCCCCCTTCTCCTGTTCTTTGCTTCCAACTGCGTTGAGCTTTGGAACCTTCTGACAAATGGCCATTATTCTCTGGGCTGGTAAAAAATTTCTAAACTTTAGGGGAAATGTCGTTGGTCGAAAGCCCAAGGGAATTGGCTTGTTGAATTAAATGATAAATATATGCATTTAAGGTCATTAGAGACTTTATCTCCTGTGAAGGCTATATTTGTCAGATTGATATAATTTCTCTCAACTGAGTACTTAACTCTATCGGCCAACATTATTACGATTATTCCTTTCCCTTTAAGTGGGAGACTTCTGGCGAACAGCACGTGTGTTCTTTCTGGTGCAGCTTCTTGAGCGATCAAGGCCCACCTTTGTTTCATTTCTTATGCAATTTTCACCTCTGACCCAAGAAATGAGTCCTGGGCTTCCTGAACTTTATTGCCTGTTAATAGACTGCTGGCTCTCTTTTCAGCAGTAATAGAAATGGTGGAGAGGCATTTCATTTAAGAGGCTGGCAGACTGCAGCCCGAAAGACAATGTCAGAATTAAAAGTCAGCCTGGCCAAGAAACAATATAAAGACCACGGTGACATGAAAGAGGAAGTTTTCCATATTCCATCCCAGATTGAACAGCCACTATATAAATAAGCACGGCATCCCAGATCTAATTATTTTCCCACTGCACAATGGCAGATACCCTGAATGGTGCTAAGTGATTGATCTAGTAATTCATCTTCAACTTACACCTATCTCCATATTTTGTTTCTCCTCATTAAGCTGGAGACATCAGCGACAAACTTAGGAAGTGGCAGTCCTTGGCTTCATAAAATACACACAGATGCTCATCAGAGGCTCTTTCCTGCCTGCTTCTCAGTGACACGTGTTTATAATTTTGTCTGTACTTCGTTTGCTGTGGTTTACTCTTAAGTACATCTGTTCAATTAAAATGGAAATGTGTGACATGGCCTGTACTCAGCAACTTTGGAGCTTGTTAATGAAACGTTCTAAGGTTCCTGCTTGTGCTCTTTATTTGCCAAAGAAAATGATTGAAAAGTACAAATAAAAATCCCCTTTAAAACACATACAAAGAAGTCAACTGTTTTGTTAATAGTTAGGAAAGGACATTATTACTGTATAAGAACATTTTTTTACATGAAAGGACATTATTACAAATGATTTACTGCCTTGTGTTTGGAAACTTACATGAAAAGTCTGATAATATATTAAACTTGTTTATTACGACTTCATATAATTTTGAATAATACTACTTTTTCCTTTGACAAGTGCAATAAACTCTACTGGTATAGACATAGGTTGATTATCACGAGTCAACTGTGTTGCTTAAAGAAACATGCCCAAACAATCAGCTTTTGACGGCTGCATCTCCAGTTATTTACACTCACCATCATGGTAATAACTCACCATTTCTATATTAATAAGGCAGTGAAATTTATTATGATGGTATTGAAAAGTTATTAAGTACTGCATCCCAAGTGACAAAGTACCACAGCACTGTCACTATCCAAAAGCAGTTGCCCATTCATCACCTGCCTTTCCAGATGGTCCTGCATCTTTATCGCTCCCAGGTTGGTGACATCACCTGTTCACCCACTCAAAATTGATGATGAAAGCAAACAGATCTATCTTACTTACATTTACCAAATCAATTTAATTTTTACAGGCTGTGGCTTGGTGACATATTGACTGTTTTCCTTAATGGCATCTACTGTATTTAATGCAAGGATGTCATCTTTGATTCCTGGCTTGCATAATGTGTCATTTCATAATAAATTTTTCTAACATATTTACTTAATGGAAAGAATTATGATTGCTTGTCAGTTCTCTTATTAAACACAATGATAATTCTTTTTCTTTTTAAGTATCATCCATTGGGTGACAGAGCTATTTTTAATCCTTCCTCATCTCTTAAGCAGAGAAGGCAATGGCACCCCACTCCAGTACTCTTGCCTGGAAAATCCCATGGACGGAGGAGCCTGGTAGGCTACAGTCCATGGGGTCGCTAAGAGTCAGACACGACTGAGTGACTTCACTTTCACTTTTCCCTTTCATGCACTGGAGAAGGAAATGGCAACCTACTCCAGTATTCTTGCCTGGAGAATCCCAGGGATGGCACAGCCTGGTGGGCTGCCATCTATGGGATCGCACAGAGTCGGACACGACTGAAGCGACTTAGCAGCAGCAGCAGCAGCATCTCTTAAGGGGACATTGCCTTGGATACAAGAAAGTTCTAATCAAATGCTGGACATTTGACTGATCACTCTTAACCCTGGAGTTCAGGGTAAGGGTTTTAATATCACTTATTTGTTATTATAGAAGAACTAGATTCTCAAGAGATTAAATTATTGTCTCTTTAAGAGACTAAAATAATATATTAATGATAGCTAAAGATAAACATATGAAATGTCACTACAAAAAGAAAGCAGCTGTAAACTAGCTTTAATGGCTCATATGATGCTTAATATTTACTTCTGTGGATTGTGACAGTCAGTTCTCTTCAGTGAGTGCTGATACATCAAATGTATGTTAACAGAAATATCTTCATTGTCAAAGATTACAATGCAGGATGAAAGCCTGGTCTACTGACTACGTGATCCTCACACACAACACCCCTTTTTCCCCAAGTTGATTTACAGACCCATCTGCAGCCCTTCGAGGTAAATGTCCCTCTGACATGTGTCATCACTGCATTGTGTTACGTAAGGGAACAGATGACCAGTGTCTATATTCAGAGAGGTATTCAGGGCCCAGAAGTTCAGTTACTGTGTTGCCTCCCCCTGTCTCTGAAATCCCCACATATGCTACATGTACACAAGTAAAAACAACATGAAATAAACTCCAAGCTTAATTCTAGGAGAAAAACTGGGGAAGGATCTGTGACGAAGGGAAACTGAGTAATCTAAGGTGTGTGATGGATCAGCAGTAAAGAATCTGCCTGCAATACAGAAGACCACCTGCAATGCAGGAGACACAGGTTCAGGTCCCAGGTCAGGAAGATCCCAAGGAGAAGGAAATGGAAACCCACAACAGCATTCTTGCCTGGGGAATCCCACAGACAGAGGAGCATGGTGGGCTCCAGTCCATGTGGTTGCAAGAGTCTGAAACTACTTAGCAACTAAACCACCAGCACCATCTATTCCTTTGGATACAGTCACCTAGCCAAGAGAAGCCATAATACAAATCTTCGAAAAGTTAAGAAGGGTGAAGAGAGGGAATGGCCGAATGGCCTAGCCCCACATGCTGACATCCTGACAGCAGTAATTCTTGGCTCCCTCCTTCTCTAACGATCTGATTCCCTCGGTGTTACTGTAGCTAGCTTCCCTGACCCTTCATTAAAGCTAGACATGGTCTGGGATAATCTCCAAGGTGACTTTGCCTTACATTGACCCGACTGGATCCCAGGATTTGCGACTTCCTGAGGAGATGGCTGGTAACTCCACACAGAGCCATGCTCCATCTGTGATCCTATATTCAGTCTCAATCACAGAGGCAGAAATTTATACGTCAACAAAAGCATCCCAGCATGGTTTATATCTTTCTGGAAACCAAGTCCAGAGTTTTCTATATCCCTGTATTTGGAATGATACCAGCTCAAGTTAGAAAGAAGAAAGAAGCAGCAAAATCCAGGAGGGCCTAGCCAGACACCCTGCTCCTGCTTGTAGACCAGGTTCATATAAGGAGACTCTTCTTGCTCATCTGTTGAGATGAACTTACCCTAACTCATTGGTTAGGCAGAGTCTTGCCCTTGGGTGAGGTTTCCAGGAAAACAAGGATTTAAGCCAACAGTGTTGCGGGACCAACAAGAACATCTCTTTTTTTGGAAGGCAGCTGGCCTCTGTGACAGGGTGGAGACTCTGTGCTGCTGTCACACACCTGCTAATTCCTACCACAAGAATCTAAACATTTGAAAAAAAGAAAAAACGAACCATCCACACGTGTGACTACCAAGCACGTGAGGTTTCTGTGTAGCACCATGCACACCTAGGAAGGCTGGGTGGTCAGTTGCAGCGCCAAAGGAAAACACCACTGCCGGCCCCTCGTAAAGGAGGCTCAAGTGTCCACCTCTCTCAGATCTTGGCCACTGGCCGCAGGTAATATTAATACAAGTCACAGAAAATATAACCATAGCCACAGAAAATACATGCATTTTCCTGTGCATGAGGAAAACTCCAAGTGCAGGTGTGGCAGGAATAAAAGAGATTTCAGAGCAGAGGCATCTATGATCATCATCCTCTGCCCATCCTGGCCCCAGGGAGGGAGGAGTCTTTTTCCTGGATCAAGGGCTGGGTCCTTGTTTATTAACCAAATCCAGATACTAGGCAACCTTTACTAGGTAATACTAGAATGGAGGGCTTTACTGGTGCACTAATGGTAAAGAACCAGCCTGCCAATTTAGGAGCTGCAAGAGAAAACAGTTTGATCGCTGGGTCTGGAAGATCCCCTGGAGGAGGGCATAGCAACCCACTCCAGTATTCTTGTCTGGAGAATCCCCTGGACAGAGGAACCTGGTGGGCTACAGTTCATGGGGTCACAAAAAGAGTAGGACATGACTGAAGCAGCCTCTCTCCCTGCCTGCTTTCTCTCCATATATATACACACACACACACACACACACATACATACACACACACACATATATATAAGAGGGAGGGCAATTATGAGGATGGTGTTTAAAAGGAGAGAGTGTTTGAAAGAAGCATCTGCTGGAGGCCTGAGATATTGAAAGAGTAAAAGAGCTAATCCTAGAATAAACTTTTCATTGTTTTTGAATCGGCAGGTCTTATTCCTGGCCACAAATGTTCCTCTGAGAAGACATCTCTGAGACTTTCTCCACATGGTCTCAGCCCACACAGTGGTGTGGAGCTGCTCAGTGAAGCAGGCTATTTCTCTGTAATGTTTGTTCACCTTCTATCAGTACAAGCACGAGTCCCTTTATAACAAAGGTACTGTGAAAACTCTCTGTTGTACTAAATTCTTGTTATATCAAATATCGACTTGAAAGAAAGGACAACCTAACAGGTAGCTGTGGGTATATATTCGCTCCAAACACACACAAAGTCGTTTTTTATCATTCTTTGTCATAATGATGACTGACTGCATCTTGCTCTCTGTGATTTTTGGGCTTGACAATTCTAATTACCATGTAGAAAATATTCTTAAAAAGTATACAATATTTGACCTAACCTCAGCTTCAGCCACATCACAGGAAGTCCAAAAGATGTAACAGAGGAAAAATGAGGATAGTATTTGTTTGCTAAATTTTCAGTAATTAGCTGAAATAATAATTCATTTTTAATTTCTCAAAATATATGTAAAAAGGAGGACTTCATCAAAATTGTTATATGATTCTATCAATGTAAAAAAACTTTGAGAAGCTAAGATGCTACATTAATAAAATTCTTATGTATTGCTCAAATGAAACAGTGTACAATCCTCTCAGTGTCCCCACATCTCCATAGTATCAATTTATCATTATTTGAACCAAGTCTCTCCATATTGCTACACTAAACAAACTAGGGAGCAAAGAAGCTTAACCAAGTTTTTTATCCTTCTAAGACAGATCTGAATCAGCTACTCCTTACTACTTTTCTCTGCTTCCTAATTTATCCTTGAGGGACAAGCTTAGAGAACAGAATATCCTATGCAGTGGTCCCAACTTCTAAGTGTTCTAGAATGACAAAGCCTTACAAAGAATCTCTGCCCCTGGACTGACCAAATCCTGGAGTCAACTGTCAAGTCTGTTAAAAGAGGATCTTTCCTGAACATTTCATTTTTTGAACCCATGAGTTTTACTACTGATTTAGCAACAAAAAAAGGGAAGCAATAATGATGCAGATATGTGGGCGGACAAATAAGAAAGAAATTCATTTTGGTCCATTTTGTGAGATAACACTTGCAATTGGAAGAAAATCACCCAATATGCTTTTGAAAAATGAATGACTTCTGCAAATTCTAATTGATCACCAAGGCAAGCAGAGTAAAATAAAAGACTCTAGATATTTGCAGAAACTTTTAAAAATATCTGATATCGGACTTACGTATATCTTTGGCTACACTTTGGAAGTATGAGAGGCTGTCAAAACAGCAAAAAGATGAGTAGGCATGCTGAACTTCATCAACACCTTTCATGAAAGAAGGTATAAGATGACATAGTATATGTGAGTGGGGGTAATGGGATTCTGACATTTTCACCAAAAAAAGAGAGATCTCTCTTGAGCCTAGGTCAAAACTAGGGGTAGTTTCTGGTGCTTTAGGAGAGTAAACTTCTATTTTCTTTTAACAATGCAAGATTTAGTTTATGCTACATATTCTTAAAGGATAAATTGAATAAAATAAATTGTACATTCTTTTCTTTCTTCATTCCATTGTATTCCAAGAGAATCCATAATATCTTCCTGGGTTCCAATGACAGTCATGTGCAGGGTGCTATTAACTAAGCCTCACTTTTTCTCTTGGCATTTTCTCACTTTTTAATTCATCACATAGTAAAACTGAATATCCAAACTGTATTTGTCAGCTTATAAATAATATTTTAAAAACTTAATAATTTGTAACACAAGGTTTTATGGTATTATACATTCATTATTAAATTACATTTTTCTTTCCTACTTCCTATTAAATACACCCTTTGGGATAATTGGTGAAATAATAATTCTATTGGAATCAATTCATTTCAGAATTATTAAGACAAAGGTCTTCATTTCTTAGTTATCCAGCTTTAAGATATGCAACTTGTCAGGTGAACTTGCTTTCTCCTTAATGAATAGTCATTTTCTCTGAAATCAATGCCAAACCAGAGAAAATTCATTTTGGGCCCAGTCAGACCTAGAAAGAAATAGTTGAGAAATGTTGCCATTCAGATACCTGGTACATATATCTAAAATCCCAAATTACCCCATTCTTCTTTATTACCAAACATACATTATTTGATTGTCAGCTCCTGACTCTAAACTCAGTCGTCAGGTATCTTGAAAGTTTGATGCTGTTGTTGTTTTAATGGATACTCATGTTTCAGTTAACATATAGATTTCATGTTTCAATGGGTAAGGCTTCACTGCAGGACTCAAAATCAAACTTACAAACGTGAGAACTATTTCTTTTAAAATGATCTAGAGAGGCACACATTCATTGTAATATCACATTTCAGGACTGCATGGCTAGAATATAATGTACTGTCAAAGCACTGCATCAAAATTATTTAATGAATTTCTAACTCCAGTAAAATCTCTTTCCACTATTCCTTCCCATCTATTTAACGGAACATAAGAAAAATTTACTATCCACTCACGTCATTATTTTTCTATGACTGAATAGGTATATGTTTGAGGGGAGCAAATGAAAAGCCAAGTTCATACACTGCATTTTAACCAATCAAAGTAATCTAGAGCAATTCTGGGTGAGACGGATAGAACGGAGGATTTGGCACCTCAGAGGTACATTGACCTACATTTACTTGTAGAGTTTTATGATGGTCAATGACAACAAATACAGGCAAAGAAAATGTGCTAAATGGCAATATTCCAAAGAAACAAAACTTCATCCCCTTTTTCTATTGACCCATTTCACTATTAAAAAATGTTCCACCCAATTATTCTTTGGCTTAAAAGAAACTTATGGCAGAACACCATTCCATGTTCGATGCATGTGACAGGGGCTCGGGGCCGGGGCAGTGGGATGATCCAGAGGGATGGGATGGGGAGGGAGGTGGATGGGGGGTCCAGGAGGGGGAACACATGTAGACCCATGGCTGATTCATGTCAATGTATGGCAAAAACTATTACAATATTGTAAAGTAATTAGCCCCCAACTAAAATAAATAAATTTATAAAAAAAAAAAAAGAAAGAAACTTATGGATCTCTCCTGAATCCTTGTTTTAAAGGTTAATTAGGAAGCCATCAGTGTCTCCTTTTCAAACAAATTCAGAGTCGCATAATTAGACCATCCTGGAAGTAACTGAATTTCTAGAAAACAAGAAGTGGGAGAAAGAAAAATTGTTTATGAAAATCAATAGATAAAATATAAGTGGCTTTTGCCCTATCTAATGACCCTGGACTAGATCTATGCTTTAGCCAAAGTTTTGTCCCTTTTTCATCTTTCTTAAGCTCTTGTGCCACATGGAAAGCTCTTTGTAGGCTTTTGACACACAATGTCACATTTTATTTTCACAACAACCCTAACTGGATAAGTACAATCATTATCACCCTCTGATATATAAATAAACTGAGGGACAGCTGATTTAGTAACTTTTCCCAAATCATTCAACTAGGACACAGACCTTGAGGAGGATTTGAGCCTGGAAAGTCTCCCGCAAGAAGCCTGCTCCCTCCCAGTCTGGCAAGCAATTCCTATGCTATCATATATTGATCATCCTTAAAAGAAAACATACAAGAAAATCTCAACGTGAGCCAACAGAATTTTTTTAATTATTTTTCACTCAATCGGTAAAGTTCTGAACCGAAGAAAAGTGTCCTATCGCTAATTACTTTTGGGTCCTAGAGACAATTAAGCACTACCTCTTTCAGTCTTTGAAAATCTTTTTGTTAAATACAAGTCCTAGGTTTTGCAAAGTAGAAATCACTGCCAAACTCTAACATCATTTCTAAAGATTTTCCTTATTAAAGCAGTACAGGTTTGAGAGAAATTATACAAACGATGTTTTTTATGTCCATAGCTTAATTTAAATAGCTATATATATTGGTCTATAAATCATATTTTCAAAAATACCCTATTTCTCTAAAATACAAACTTAACAGAAGCAGAAAATATTAAGAAGAGGTGGCAAGAATACACAGAAGAACTGCACAAAAAAGATCTTCACGACCCATATAACCATGATGGTGTGATCACACACACTCACCTAAAGCCAGACATCCTGGAATGTGAAGTCAAGTGGGCCTTAGAAACCATCACTACGAAAAGCTAGTGGAGGTGATGGAATTCCAGTTGAGCTATTTCAAATCCTGAAAGATGATGCTGTGAAAGTGCTGCACTCATTATGCCAGCAAATTTGGAAAACTCAGCAGTGGCCACAGGACTGGAAAAGGTCAGTTTTCATTCTAATCCCAAAGAAAGGCAATGCCAAAGAATGCTCAAACTACTGCACAATTGCACTCATCTCACACGCTATTAAAGTAATGCTCAAAATCCTCCAAGCCAGGCTTCAGCAATACATGAACCATGAACTTCCACATGTTCAAGCTGGTTTTAGAAAAGGCAGAGGAACCAGAGATCAAATTGCCAATATCCGCTGGATCATCAAGAAAGCAAGAGAGTTCCAGAAAAACATCTATTTCTGCTTTATTGACTATGCCAAAGCCTTTGACTGTGTGGATCACAATAAACTGTGGAAAATTCAGAAAGAGATGGGAATACCAGACCGTCTGACCTGCCTCTTGAGAAACCTGTATGCGGGTCAGGAAGCAACAGTTAGAACTGGACATGGAACAACAGACTGGTTCCAAATAGGAAAAGGAGTACGTCAAGGCTGTATATTGTCACCCTGCTTATTTAACTTCTATGCAGAGTACATCATGAGAAACGCTGGGCTGGAAGAAACACAAGCTGGAATCAAGATTACCGGGAGAAATATCAACAACCTCAGATATATAGATGACATCACCTTTATGGCAGAAAGTGAAGAAGAACTAAAGAGCCTCTTGATGAAAGTGAAAGAGGAGAGTGAAAAAGTGAGTGAAAAGAGAGTGAAAAATGTTAAAGCCCAACATTCAGAAAACTAAGATCATGGCATCCGGTCGCATCACTTCATGGCAAATAGATGGGGAAACAGTGAAAACAGTGGCTGACTTTATTTTTCTGTGCTCCAAAATCACCGCAGATGGTGACTGCAGCCATGAAATTAAAAGACGCTTACTTCTTGGAAGGAAAGTTATGACTAACCTGCTGCTGCTAAGTCACTTCAGTCATGTCTGACTCTGTGCAACCCCATAAACGGCAGCCCACCAGGCTCCCCCGTCCCTGGGATTCCCCAGGCAAGAACACTGGAGTGGGTTGCCACTTCCTTCTCCAATGCATGAAAGTGAAAAGTGAAAGTGAAGTCGCTCAGTCATGTCTGACTGTTAGTGACCCCATGGACTGCAGCCCACCAGGCTCCTCCATCCATGGGATTTTCCAGGCAAGAGTACTGGAGTGGGTTGCCATTGCCTTCTCTGTATGACTAACCTAGACAGCATATTAAAAAGCAGAGACATTAATTTGTCCACAAAGGTCTGTCTAGTCAAGGCTATGGTTTTTCCAGTAGTCATGTATGGATGTGAGAGTTGGACTATAAAGAAAGCTGAGTGCCAAAGAATTGATGCTTTTGAACTGTGGTGTTGGAGAAGACTCTTGAGAGTCCCTTGGACTGCAAGGAGATCCAACCAGTCCATCTTAAAGGAGATCAGTCCTGGGTGTTCATTGGAAAGACTGATGTTGAAGATGAAACTCCAATACTTTGGCCACCTCATGCGAAGAGCTGACTCATTGGAAAAGACCCTGATGCTGGGAACGATTGAGGGCAGAAGGAGAAGGGGATGACAGAGGATGAGATGGTTGGATGGCATCACCGACTCAATGGACATGGGTTTGGGTGGACTCCAGGAGTTGATGATGGACAGGGAGGCCTGGCGTGCTGCAGTTCATGGGGTCGCAGAGTCAGACGTGACTGAACTGAACTGAAATGATTTTCCAGAAGTACCCCCTTGAGAAAATATTTTACTTAAAAAATATTATTTAAATAGGGCTCTAAGAGCTGAGCTGTGATTACAGTACTATCTTTGAGTTTTTTCTTTTAAAAACTTTCTTCGAAGAGACTACCATATCTCTTTACTTAATTTTAATAACAACTAATGATATGCACCAGTTATTAGTAGCCCATTGATCAAATAAAAATGCAAAACCCTATTAACTTTATTTAAGTAGTTTCACTAGAATCATAGAGCAGTGGCAGAGTTCATTCCACATGTATAAAATACAGATTCTAGCTTATACCATGGACTGACTTCAGCCCTCACTGCTTGCCATCTCTTTCAGAGTAACATAATTCTATATCCATTCATTCTTTCTCTCATTGATTCTTTTATTCTTTCACTCATTTTGCTATTAAACAATTATTTGTTAACTATCTATGTTACAGATTAAATGTCTGAGTCACCCCTAAATCTTTATGTTGGACCATTAGCACCCAATGTGACCATATTTGTTGATAGGGCCTTTGTGCACAGTTACTTCAGTCGTGTCTGACTCTGTGCAACCCTATGGACCATAGCCCACCAGGCTCCTCTGTCCATGGGATTCTCCAGACAAGAATACTGGAGTGGGTTGCATGCCTCCTCCAGGGGATCTTCCCAACCCAGGGAAGTCACTTGTGTCTCCTAGCACTGGCAGGTGGGTTCTTTACCACTAATGCCACCTGGGAAGCTTTTAAGAGGTAAATAAAGTTCAGTGAGATCATAAGGGTGGGTCCTGCTATAATAGGATTAGTGTTCTTAAAAGAAGAAAGGACACAAGAGTGTACTGACCACCACCCTTTTCTTTTTCTCCCTCTCTCTCTCTGTGTGGGTGTGTATGCATGTTCATGCACTTAGGAATGGCCATGTGAAAACATAGCAAGAAGACAATATCTGCTAGCCAGGAAGAGAGTCCTCCAGGAACAAAATCAGCTGAAACTTTGATCTCACACTTCTAATCTCCAGAACGGCGAGAAAATAAATTTCTGTTATTTCAGCCACCCAATCTATAGCATATTGTTATAGCAGCCTGAGTTGACTAATCCTGACTATTTAGGATACTAATAGCATTAGCCAACACCACAGGCTCCACAGATAGGACACCATCAAGACATTGCACTTAGAGGATACAGCTATGCCAGCTCTTACGGAAATATTGCTCTGTTAGGGAAACTAGGCAAACAATTTGGATGCTTCACAATGCTCTATGTTCTTTAGTATGGATTTACTCAATGCTAGGGTGAGGGCTTCCCTGGTGGCTCAGATGGTAAAGCGTCTGCCTGCAATGTGGGAGACCTGGGTTCGATCCCTGGGTTGGGAAGATCCCCTGGAGAAGGAAATGGCAACCCACTCCAGTATTCTTGTCTAGAAAATCCCATGGACAGAGGAGCCTGATATGCTACAGTCCATGGGGTTGCAAAGAGTCGGATACGACTGAGCAACTTCACTTGCAGGGTGAGGAAAAATTTAAGCAGTACTAAATTGTTAATAGGAGGATTAGGGATGATGACATGGAAGAAGATAACTTGAGGAATAGATATGAACTTGCTAAGAACAGGAAGGAAAAGGAGATTCCCAGGTATGGAGACCAGTGTGTGCAAAGAATGGAGACTTTGAAAGAACAGAGGAACTATAAATCAGATAAGCTTGGTGTGGGAGACAGTAGAGTCAAAGATGATCCATTTTTTGGCTTGAGCAGGTGGACAGATGGTAGTGCAATTTATTAAACAGGAAATGCACAAGGAAGGGAGTTTTATAGGGAGAAAAGAGCAAGGGTAGTACTAGAGATAGGAATGGCTTGTTCAGTTTTGATAGGCTGGATTCTCTTAGGGAAACATTTAGTACAGAAGCTGATGGACAGTAGCACTGAATAACTGCTGGCTAAATCTGGATTTCCTCCATTCATGTTTATTCTTTTTGGCCTAAGAGGTTATTTTCTCCCTCAATTCATCATTTTAAAAAAATGAAACAGTATCAGAAAAAGAAGCCACACTAGCTAATCACAACTATCTGTCCAACCAAACAGGAGGGAAAGCAGCTACAGCTGAGGGCAAATATGACGTAAGAATGATTTGAAAGTGCACGTGCGAGGCGGTCAGAAGCTCTGTGCAAGTGCCTTTGTTGATCATGATTGAATTTCATATTAAGCAGGGTAAGGTTAAAACAAAACAAACAAAGAAACAAGACATTAAAGTCAAGAATGCAACTGTTCCTCTATGGATAACAATTTTGCCAAAATTACACCAAAAAAAAAAAAGCCCTTGCTCTGGCTTGGTTCACAATACATCTAGAACAGACAATTCACACTCTCAAAAGCAAGGACAGGGCTTCCCTGATGGGTAAGAATCTGCCTGCCAACGCAGGAGACACGGATTCCAGCCCTGGTCGGGAAAGATCTCACATGCCATGAAGCAACTAAGCATATGTACCCCAGCTACTGAGCCTGTGCTCTAGAGCCCACAGCCACGGCTACTGAGCCCATGTCCCACAACTACTGAAGCCCATACTCTAGAGTCTGTGCTCTGCAACAAGAGAGCCACCGCAGTGAGAAGCCCACTAGGGCACCACATCTAGACAGCAGCCCCACTCACTGCAATAAGAGAAAAGCCTGTGCAGCAACGAAGACGCAACACAGCCAAAAATAAATAAATAAAATTACAATAAAAAAAAAAACCCAAGGGAAACCATTAAAGTGGTGAAGAAAACCACCGAGTTGACCATCAACTGAATTCTTGATGGACAGGGAGGAAATGGTTGATGTGTAGCAAAGCGTCATGAACTTGTTATAAAATTATCTTGAATTCCAAGCAACAAAACAACTCAGTTTTGACATAATGAAAAGAATTATTTCACATTTCTCAGGGTAAGCATTTGCCCATAGGCTGAAGACATTTTACTCCATGGAGAAAAAAATTAATTATTTTTACATTTCCTCTAAATGTATCACCAGGTTCATCCCCAAATCCACAGGTATCCTGTTTAAAGAGGCACAGACCGGCATTTACCAACCCTGGAATTGCAACATGATTTCATTATTAAGTCTTGTTTTATTCCAAGCCTTCTGGAAAATCTCCAGCAGTACTGCACTTGTTGTTTAACTCTAGAGATTTTGTAATAAAAGTTTAATGAGTTAATGAGTTACTTATTAGTGGAATGTTTATAGCCATTATTTTAAGGTGAATGATAATGACGTAAAGTTTGTACGCATTTGGTTTAAAACGTATTCAACTCACATATCAGTTAATGCTACGGTGATTTTTTAAAAATCTCTTATCAATAGACACATCTAGAAGTAGTATAGCTAAACCACTTTACTAGAGCTTCGGTCAAGAGCAAAACTAAGGAAGGATTTCTCACTTGTAATTATGTCAAATCTGGATCTTAACTTTTAGCATTTCAGAATTTGAATAAGAATTGTTTTTATTACAGCATTTTGAGCAGATTTCACAAGGGGACACAGATAAAGCAAAAGGACAAAATTTGAAATTAAGTCCTGATGGCACTGCATATTTATTTCTATTTTAACAGCTAACTAGATATTCCACTAATGATCATAAATATTAAGAGAACATACTAAAATAAATCTAGTTTATCTGACTTCTGTCTAACTGAAACTGTAAAACCAGAGGTCAATCATATCTCCAAAAAACACTTTCTTGTCCATATAGAAATTACCTACAAGTTTTTCAGATATAGGTCAGCTATTCCAGAAAATATGATGCTGTAACATAACCACAAAAGTTTTCAAGTTATAAAAATAAGTGGGAAATATATATACATATACATGTACATATATATATATACTAATTTTGTACAAAAATTATAAACTCAAAAGAATAACTAGTTTACCTGTCCTTATCAAAATAAAATTAATTTAGATTTTGTAATCAGAACATAACTTCCCTTTCTTATGTGTTTCCAGATGAGTTCTCTGAAAAAGAATGGCTGAAACTAGCAACTGATTTTCATATTGCTTTTTGCTGCCATGTTGATACATGATTTACTCATTAAATCAATCTGAATATAAATAACCATCACAAGATTCAGTACAGTACACATATTCTGGAGACATGTATAATCGAATCGGGATGACCGAAAGAGAGGGAAAATATGTTAGAATACAAAGCAAAATAAACATGTAGAATGAAAGTAAAACCAAATTAACTCAAAGCCACAAGATGGAGAAAACAAATGTTTCCTTCAATCTTCCAAGCCCACTTCCCAAAAAAGTAAAGATAAAATACAATAAACATGTCATATGTCTATTTTGTTTGCTTATGCCACGTACCTTAGGGACGGCCACCTTTAATGTTTCCAAATATTAATTTTAAAACTATATTCGTATCCTTTAATATGTTTTCAAGACACTATCCTCTGACCATTCATTAGTTGAGTTCCTTTCTATCATGCCATACTTTCAAGCAATACTTTGTTTCTATAAAGCAGTAAAAATTGTAAGAGAGGTTCATCCTTAAAACTCTATTTGAAGATATTTTGCAACAAATGGAATTTGCTTATATTATGGACATTTTAAAAACTCTTCTTTACACATCTTAATATACATACATGTATTAACTCAAAAGATAGTCTTACCTCCCATCCATAACTAGGGTCTTTCAGGTTTGACCTCTGCTCTCCCACATAAGGCCCAAACTTTTCACCTGCTTCAATTTTCCTTTTGGTCCATATTCCAAGGCCTGCTCCAGGCATATTTGACTCTCGAAGTTCAAACTCAGCAGGAATGGGGATATCATCAGGGATGTAGATGGGGGCTTTGTAAGGAGAGCCCTCCTTCGGAGTAAACGCTTCACTGGATGTGGCTGGAGAGCATGGCTCTTGAATACTGAGGGATAGAGCGCCGGCTACTCCATCTGCATCTGGCATTTCTTCCAAAGGAATTTCAGGGTAGCTGCCATATACACACTCATTATCTGTGAATAAATAAAAACTTCATAAATTTCTACTAATATAGTTCAGTTCAGTTCAGTAGCTCAGTCGTGTCCGACTCTTTGCGACCCCATGAACTGCAGCACGCCAGGCCTCCCTGTCCATCACAAACTCCCGGAGTCCACCCAAACCCAATTCCACATCTCAATATTCACCTTATAATGCTGTTGCTCTTTAAAAAAAAAAAAAAAATAGGAAAGACCATTGTTAAAATACGCCTGCATTAAAACCTCTGTTATTCACAGATGAAGGAGGGGGAAGGGATTATTGCCTCTTTGGTTTATCTGTGTTGAATCCATAAATCAAATGAGCTAATCTTTAACTGTCAGTACTCTCATGGGCCAGCTCAATCTATTTTCCAGCTGGGAAACAATCAGCAATTTAATTATTATTATGAATAAAGTAGAGATTAAGAGTAAACATATGTGTAACTACAACTCTGCAAACCATCCCAAATTGGGAGCTGATAGCATTATACAATGTCTTAGAAAGTTATATCATGCAGAGGTATCTTGGACTAAATTGTAGTAGAGTCATAAGAGAGTCCAAAGGCTTCCATGAGCCACAAGGCTTAAGTTCATATGGCAGGATTATTTATTGAAATGTTAATTTATGTTTGTTCTTTCTCTATTTTTCCTTTCCCATTTCAAACACACCATTGAGCCCATGGTATTTCTTTGCTTCAGTAGCTTACGCAGAACAGAGAGTTAAAGTTACTTGATGCTAGTGATTCCTCTCTGGACATTTATAAAAGCTAAAATCATTGAAGAAATTAGGTGAATTTCCCAGAGGGAACAAGGAGAAGATGGTGTCATGGGGTGCACCAAAAAAGAGAGTGAATTTCCTCCAGACTGAGAAAAGTAGAGCTCAGAGGGACTCTGCATGGAGCAGAGGTCTTGCCTAGAGGAGATGGCAAGACCATCTTTGAGAGGAGAGTGGAAGAGAGTAACTAGGAGTTTGCACCCTCAACCCTGGAGCTCCAAGGGCTCCCTGGAGCAGTACAGCCCCATGCTGAAGTAAATGACCACACCATGTCAGCCTTAAGATCTTTATGCACCTTTGGAATGGAGGAAGCATAAATAATAATAACTAAGCATGCATTTCCCATCAGTTGAAGAGGATTTGTTACCTTAAAGAAAATAAACACGTGTTTCCACTAGGATTACAGACTGAGAGTCATACCTAATTTGTTCAATTTGTAGATATTCAATGGGGGAACTAAGAAAAATGGCTTAAAATTACAAGAAGACAGATTTCAATCAGAGCCATCCAAAGTTAATTGGGTCACCTAAAGTTCCCCAGCAGAGGGGTTCTAATATAGCCTAGATAGCCAAGAATTAGGGTTGATATGGAGGAATTGTAGCTTTAGATTAATGACTAGACTAGATGACACTTTAGATCCCATCAACCTTACAGTTCTATGAATTATTAAAATCTTCCAAGATACTTTATTGGGCTAGAGGGTAGAATATCTGAGTTCTACTCCCGATGCCTTCTTTGAGTCATTATGGAATTTAATTAACCATAACACATATTAAGAATTGTCCATCAAGTATGACTCCTCTTAAAGTTTTGTGAAGTGCAAAGTGATTGTACATGCAAAAGTATCTTTCTAATGAAGTGCTTGGTTCTTGAGTCAAATGAGATAATGCCATTTAAACTAAGCATCAAATGAGGACCCAACCTTATCTCTATGAGACATTTGATCTCAACATAACAAACTAATTATCATTCAAGTTCAGCATATCCAAAATCTTGCATATTATCATCTACCTTCAAATCAAGTGTCCTCCCACTTCCCCATTTCTATTAAAAATAATATTTTTCCCCAAAATATCCATGTTCAAGGTTTTAAAATAACATGGATATTTTGTCTCCTTCATCCTCAATCTATTCAGTCATATAAATGCTGTCCATTCTTGTTGTAAGATTTTTAGCTTCACCCCACTCTTTCAATCCATGTTTTCATTCCTGAATTTTTTAACAATCCTCTAGATGGGTCTCTAGACCTCTAACCTCTTTCCAGTCCTTCCACACTGAGCCTGTACAATGTTGCTGAATTTATCTTCCTGGTATATCAACTTTTCTGTGCAGTAGCCTCCAGTAATTCCCAATGTCCACAGGTAAAATAGGCTTGGAACAGAATCTCTCTCATTCTGAAATCATTCTTTCTTTTTTAATCTCAGCACTCCTCAGTAGGAGTCCCCAGGCCAGAATAAACTTATCTCTATCTTCTGGGCTCAGTAAGCATTTCCTCTGTTATTCTCTCTTCCCCTTTGCCCATCCAACTTCTAGTCATTCTCTATGTCAACTCCCAACTTATCTCCTCGCCATTCCATTTAACATAAGTATCTCCCTTCTTTTGAGTTCTTATACAATTTCCTTCCTCAGTCTGATGATCAAATAATGCTGCATATTGCTATTTAGAGTTTAATAAGAATAATCTTTTATTCCAAACTAGGAAATTAGACTCTTAAAGGGAAGCCTCAAAACTCATACTTCTTAGGAATTCTCCAAGTGATCTTCATAAAGGTGCTTAAAAAATACTTGTTAAAGACATAATTAACCTAACATATAATTTCCTTGACTATTAAAATAAATCAATGTTTTTCTATTAAAGATTGGAAATTATTTTGAACATGGAAAGCACCTTTAAACCCACAGAAATGGAACATTACAGATTAGAAACTTTTCTCCAAATCCAACATCAAAATAAACAATGTTCATAATGCCCCAAAGAAATACTATCAGAAAAATATACTTCAGGGTTCCAACACCCTTGATAAAGTCTATTAATTTTATTCTTTAGGGAGATTTTGCACTTCAACCTAAGAGCCAAAAGTTCACCAACACTCTTGATACAGCTAAAAACATACAAAAACATCTCTCTAGAATTCTAACATTTAACTACTGCAAATATAGTTAAAGATTCTTAAAGGGATTTATCATCCATTGTGAAGATTTTGGTTTTTTCAAGAAGTGCTAAAAACTGGAAGACATTGTGTAACTATAGACTTATCCATTTAAGCAGCAGGAAACAAAAATGCATCCAAATGAATGGAACTATTTCCTCCAGTAAGTATGCATTAATGGTCAGTAAAATCTCCCCTATTTCCTGAAAGGGTTAAACTAGTCATACTGTCAGTTCCATCAAAGTAATCCCAAACCTTAAAAAGGGATAGAGGTAAACTCATCTGGTCCACTCCCCCAACCATTGCTGACCCCATGACCTTTGAGTTACCCACAAACTTTCCGAATGCATAATTTTTAAACTAGTGAGTTTGGATTTCAATTCCTGTGGAGACAAAATACACATGCGTGCCCAGGCTGCTGCACAGAAGAATTTGGATTTAAAACCTGAATGCAATTCTGCTTACAATAGCAAAATAATTCCAATTAAACTTAAAGAACAACTTATATAGGTCAAGTAAATCCAGGAGAAAGACTTATGGTCCTATTCATCCACACACAGGCATTAAATCTATGTGCAAAGCCAGGCAATTTGTTTTCAAGCCACTGTTAATCCTGTGTCATTGGAATTAAATATAAAAAGGGCTGTGGTGACAAAAAATGGAAATATAAAACTGCTGAGTTTTACGTATCAAAACATGCAACAATATTTCAGTGTTATCTAGCATTAAGAAATTTTCAACAACATATGCAGTTTATCATACTGCATTGAACATTTGCATAAGCCAAAGTAAACTAATGTCTCCAGGTACATTACTGAAGAACTATCCAAAAAGCACCTAAAACATTTCATCTAAATGACAAACTACCTCAATTATCATATCTCCATTAAATATGTGTTATTGAGGAAAAATTGGTAAATCTTTTTCCTGAGCTATAACTACAGCTAATTAAAGAATTGCTCAGATATCAGTTTGACAGATTGGGCATATTTACAATAGGTAAGTAAGTATCAGGTAAGAAGCGCTATATACATCAGTGCTCCCATAAAGATAAATAACCCTTGTAATTTCTTGGATCTGAACTGCCTGCTACTGGAATTTGCTTCTTGCATCCTTTAAGTGTGTCATTAACTGAAAAAGGACAGAAAGATAAGTTTATTGTTGGATTTGAGGCAAATGACTTGGGAAATGCTCTTGGAAATCAAATTCTTCAAATCAACTTTTAAGTGTTCTAATATCCCTGGAGACCAAGGCCCCATTTGTACTGGATTGTATTTATTTCTACGACTCTCGGAATAACTAACATAAGGTTTCCACCTGAAGAGAGTTGCATTTTAAAAACATATCAGAATCTACAATGAGGAAATTGCAGAAATAATACTGATAATAATAACCTCCGCAGATGTATCTATATTCTCTCACAATCCAGGGAGAAAACTACAATGAGAAGGATAATCTCCCATTTTGCAAATGTGCAACCTGATACCCAAGGATGCTAACCAGTATATCCAAAGTCAGCTGAGACTAGAACCCAGATATTCAAATCCAGTCCTCCCTTTAACTCTTAGGCAACTCGCTTTTTTTTCTTTAAAGACATGTTTTAAGGTATGTTTGTTTTTTCAAAATTGTGGCCCTACTATGTGAATAGATTGTTTTTTCACTTTTTTCACTTGATCTTATGAACACTTTTTTCACTTGATCTTAAAACACTTATGGTTTTAAAAGCATTAAACTGTATTTTAATTGCTGCATTATATTCCATAATATAAACCCATAATAAATGAACTATTTCCATAGTATTTATTTATCTTGCTTCTAATTTTCTGATACCATAAATACCACTAAAATAAACATTTTTTCATATAAATATTTATGTTCACCCTATTTAGGTTATATTCCTAGAAGAAAGCTTAGTGAGTATTGACAGATTGCTTCTCAGAGCTGGATACCAATTTATACTCCAAGTCATCATACTGATATTTATTATTATGTCTTGTTTTTAAAATTTATTAATACAACAGAAAAGACTGTATATCTATTGTTGCTTTAATTCACATCTCAGTGATTAGTAAGACTAAATATTTTGTCATTCCTATTTCCCCTTTAGCAAATTACTCATTGTTTATGTCCAGTTGTAACTGGGCTTTTATTGGTCTGTCTTATTAATGATAAAGAAATGAGCCCTTTGATATAGCTTTTTGCTACTATCTCCAGTAGATCACTTATCACTTGGTTTTTTAATGGAGCTTGTGTTGTACAAAATTTTTAACTTGTACGGAATGAAGTCTATTTTTCCTTTGTGATTTTTACATTTTTCTTAGAAAGTCCTTACCCATCCTAAGGAAAAAAAAAAGATTCTCTTGTATTTTCTTTGAGCTTCACAGTTGCTTTTCTACCAACCTTAGATTACCAATGATTTACTGCTGAGTGAAAAGCAGAGAAAAATGATTTCATTTATTTGAGCTCCTGTGAACGGCAGCCTAGAAAAAAAAAATGCCATTTCACTCATAATTCTTCGGTTCTTATTTGCAAGGCTGGCCTAAAATGCCGTCTCTTTTGTGGGTTTTATATAACTCACCATTTGTTTCACTTGGCCCCTCTGCCTAGCTTAACTGCAAATCTTCTGGGCAGATGCCATTCAAAATTCAGAATTTCACCATTAATAGCATTCAGTACCCGTCATAATACTTATCACTCAGCATTATCATTAGTGATACTAACATAAATAATTTTCCACTCTTCTTCACATAAGTCCATTGAGAGCAAATATTTAGCAACTAGAGTTTAAAGCTAACATTAAAAGCACATATACCTAGCTTGTCTCTGAAGTAAAAAAAATTTCCCTAGACATTAAACAAGGAACAAGTTCTATATACTCAGCCGTACACACTTAGGCGTATAATAGACACATCAGTGTGCGTTTGTAGTGTGCATGTGTGTAATAGCTCACTAATCTTAAAAATAGGCTGAGACAGAAACATGGTTTGAAATCTCAGGCAGACTGGTTGAGATCATAACTACATGAGACAACTGCCAGGAGGAGACCAGCAAGGGAATTGAACAGATTAGGTAACTCCGAAATTTAGACATTTCCCCCCATTATGTTCCTCATTGCAGTTTTGTAATAAAAACACGAGCAAACTTCAAAGGAAGCTCTGTAGTAAAGGTTAATTGCTACTAAAGAAGAGGGTGGGCCCAAGCGCTGGGACTTTGTGCCCAAGTGGCGAGCAGACAGGAAGGATTACACGTGGCTGCGAGCGGCGGATGCGTGCCCAGCTCCACGAGCAAAGCAGGCGCTGCCAAACCTCAAGCCCCACCAGGGACCTCCTGGTAGGACGTGAGCGCATGAACACGAGTCCGTGAGTCGGTGCCTGCTAATGGCGGGGCGGGGAGGGGAGGGGGAAGACATCAATTTCCTTCCAAAATTCAAACCGGACATGCTCTTCTTCCCTTGTTAGGACAATTCCAGAGCGGTGACCCAGGCCTGTTGGCGAGGAAGCAGAAGACCTGGGAGCCAGCTCTTCTCACCAGCGATGCAACCAATCACCGCACGCTGGGCTTGGGGAAAGGGTGGAGCCCAAGTCATGCCAGATGCACAAACAGAACAAAGAAGGAGGCTGTGCACTGGCCAGCAGAATAGTCTGTGAGAATGGCCCCAAGATAATGAAATTTAAGATCCCAACGAAAGGAAGAAAGGAAACTAGTAAAAGTGAGGGAAACGAATTTCCAGAAAACTGACTTAAACTAGCTTTGAAGGACAGTAGTAAGGGTCAGAGGCACAGGCTGGGAAAATCGAAGCATCTCATAGGCTTCCCAGGTGGTGCTATTGGTAAAGATCCCGGTAAGAGAGGTGGGTTGGATCCCTGGGTCGGGAGGACCTCCTGGAGGAGGGCATGGCAACCCACTCCAGTATGCTTGCCTGGAGAATCCCACGGACAGAGGAGCCAGACCGGCTACAGTCCATGGAGTCTTAAAGAGTCAGACAGGACTGAAGCGACTTAGCAAGCACGTATAGGGTGGAGGCTGCTGACGGAACTGGTCTTTGAATGTGCTGCCTCCAGAGAGGGGTAACAAGTATAGACATCGCGGAATCTGTTAACACTGGACTGCATTTGAAGAATCCATGTCTCCAGAAATCACTACTTATTGTGAAATAATGTATCAACATGGCTTAGCACATGGAATTTTTTTAATGACCTTCTAACTTCCTTGCACCTTTAGTATTTGCTACTTCCTTGTACCAGAGTATTCCATTTCTTCCTTGCGGAAATTTTTCCTCCAGTGTTTTCTAAAAATATTTTATGTATGGGCTGTCAAAAAGACCCTAAAAGTATGAAAGAGTGTTGGGAGGCAAGAAAGGAAGATGGCAAAAGATACCACAGGGGTTGAAAGTGAAGGACCAAATCAGTGAACAAACATTTGTCTTCTTCATAGGATTGTGGCATATCTCTCACTTATCCTGGGGTTTTAACTCTAGTTAAGAGTTTCTCCACTCGCCTCGAAATTTCAGACATTTCACTAAACAAGTATGTTTTGTGAATTAAACTGGTAGCTTCTAAGCTCTTATGAAATGGGTTTGATCACTTCCAAAAGTTCCTCATCAGAGATGGAACTAAGCTTTTTAAAATGGGTTATGGAAAGAAATTGCCAGAAAATTCACAGTTGAGGTACCAATAAAGAAACCCCTTGGTATCTACTTACAGATCTAAAACAGCTAAAATAAAGACATTAAAGCTGTGTGGGTACTACTCCAAGGAAAAACATGACCTGGTTAATGTTTGGCTTATTCTGTTGTTAAGGGAGACGGATCGCCAATACCCACTGGAATGACCAGGTAAGAACAGACTTATCACATATCAGATATGGTTTCTCTTACATTATAACTTTGTGCCTTGACTCCCTTCTGGTAAGACAAATTTTTAAGAGTCTTTAGGCAACCTTTGACCTGATGGCTTTTCTCCTAAGCTTTTTATATCCCCAAAGTGATTTTCCTTCAGATTCATTTAGAGTAAAATAGAAATGCCCTGGAATTATGTTGCAGCAGCCTGGGTGGCTGCTCTTAGGCAGTTCGAAATGACCAGAGTACAGCCTTCCAGTATTCAAGCCATATCTACAGTAATTATTTGCCAGCATATCTAAAAGAAGGCAGGCATTTCCTGTTGCACACAAATGGGACACTCTTATCTAAATTACTGTTTAAACAGGTATTTAAGAAAAGACTATCACGGGCAGGAATTTACTGATGACGGAACACATTAGTTTAGGGCTGGACACATTAGTTGAGGACTCACCATTGTCAGGAAAGGAAGCGTATCAGCATCAGGAAGGTATAGGGAATATTTTATAACTCCTGTATGGGTCAAGTTGGCGGTTGTAAACTATGCCATTTGCACTCAGGAAAAGCAGGAGTGGTGCATGCCCAGATGTGGAAGTTTGGATTCAGCAATATGTCTTCCCTGCCCGGAGTAACCTTGAGAGTCAGAGCTTGAGAGTCGTAGCTTTTGAGGGGTCCCTGCCTCCCCTTCCATAAAATAAGTACATTGGACAAGTTCAGCTCCAGGTCCATTCCACTCAAGCAATCCCAGTTCTACATAATGAAAACCAAAGAATGGTCCAAGTTTGGTGTACCAGAAGCTTATAAAATATATTTCCTTGTCTCTCCACTTCAGTCTCTCCCAACATGTAACCTAGGAGGGACTATACTCTGGCTGCCCAACTTTGTTCTAACCAGTGAAACTGGAATTTATTCCCAGTAGAGGCTTATAAAACTGGGCTGTTATTCTCACATTAAGTAGACTGCCCTCTGGTGAGGACTGTGGTTTACGTGTGGGCAGAATGTGTGGTTTACTACCTCTAATTTGTTTATGTTGTTGATGGTGGTTTCAGAAGAAAGCTACAGCCCTTCACATGCTAAAGAGTGACCTGATTTACTTCCTTTAAAAAAAGAAAAAAAAGTGTTGGAGTGGGGGAGGGGAGCATGAGAGTGCATTAATGTGCCATTGCTAACAGAGGAGCAACTGGGATCTCTTTGACCACAGCTTTGCTTCATTCAGCTCTGCATGTGAAATGAGACCCCAACTTGTTTATTATAATTACCTAAGTGTGGCTTGGTGGCTTTTGGCAGAGATCCTTCTTGCCTCCGAAGGAGAGACCAAAACTTAGGAGCTACAAGTTAAAGGAAGAAGGGGGAAATGTATTTTGAAGCAAGGAGACCAAATTCTAATATAAACTGGGTGAAAATATTCAAAACAACCCCTGCAAAGATGAAGATCAAAAAGTAAATGAGATTGCCCTCCACTTTCTACCATATAATAAACAAAGATAGGTGTGCAGGAGAATTGAATAAACAGTGGAAATGTAAGTTCAAATTCATTCTCACAGCTAACTTGATGCAGAACCTTCCCTGTTGCTACAAAACAGAAGAGCTTTCTTATATCCAGGAATCCTACATAAAGAAAAGAAAATAATTATGCTTGTCTGGCAGAAGAGGGAGTTGTAGCAGTGGCTTGCCGATAAAAAGGAATGTGAACAAGCAATAGAAGCTTAACCTAACCATACTCTGAGTTTGATAAAGAGCAGAGAGTACCCCAAAAAATTAAATTTAGTTGGGCTCAAAATTAGGCTTTATATGAAAATGAACAATGATCCTTGTTCTCATAAGGCTTGGTAACAAAGACAAGAATGACTTCTGATCTTAAAGTGATTCTGTGGGGAAATTCCTTGATTCAGCTGATTTCAGCATGGACTCTGGTCCCACTGCAAGTACAGCATCTTTGGTGTAAAATAAGTTTAGATGGTTCCAAGAAGTGCAATTTTCTGCCCCCATTTCAAACTCTAAAGACTCCCATATTGAGTTTCCCAACAAAACATCATATTAAACGTAAAATCATTCAAAACCATGGGGATGGATGGAATGTCATTGAAAAATGTGAAGTTTTTTTTTTTTTTAATTTGAGAAAACATTATATACTTTGATAAAAAATGTTTTCAGGGAAAATATGAACAGATGTGTCATGCATAAGTGTATACATACACTAAATAGCACTTATGATTTGAGAGGGGGTAATTTCAACATTGCTAAGTGGTAACACAAGCTAGGTATTTAAGGGAATGATATAATATGACAACTTCATAGACTACCAAGCTATGTATGGTCTCTGGAAATTGTCATTATCAACATGTACAATAACTAGTAGCATTAGGTGGTCTGTACAGTATCCTTCATGTCTAATTGAGTCACACAGTCTAAGACACTTGACGGGCACCAGGCGCTGCCTCCTAATGAGAACTGACTTTTAAAGAAAGGCATTCAGGACCTCTTCTATATAAATTACTATCATTTGCAGCAAGAGAGGATTATAAATGTTTGTTGGCAAAAACTAAATTTATTTACAAACTGGGTCTAATTTATTTATGGCTCCAGTACAATCGGCTTTTGTTGAAATATTTATGTTATCTGTACTTCTGCCTCACTAAACTCTACCACAATCATAAACAGTGTTGAAAAATTATTTGCAGTTAGCAGGATTTAAACTACCCATTATATCACCAGCTAGTGCCAGTAAACTTTTGCACTGGTTGATAAAGTTTCCTCTGTGGAATAAATATACATTTGACTTTCAAAATCTTTGGTGGGCTCCAAACTATGAGAGTGAAGGATTAAACAGATGTCCCAGACTTTACCAGTTGTGTGTGACTGTTTCAATTGCACATTCCAATTGAAATTTTGTGATAGACTACAAAAGTGCCCAGATTAAAACTCTTTCTAGCATAAGGAGGGGAATTAGATAATTGAAGTATAGGGGTGATATTCTTTGCCCAAGATGCTGCTTCTCAGACTTTAGTCATTTACCCATTCCAAAACAATGATTTGACACCATGCTGTACCTGGGACTGTGCAAGTTGCTATGGCTACGTATAGACTTGAATAAGATCAAATTTCTGACCTCAAGAAACCTAGAGTTGAGTAATAAAGACAGAGATGGTAACAGGTATATGACTGTGTGGTAAAATAAGATCTAAAAGGAGGTTATGAAGAGTGATGACTGTTAAAGAGTTGAATGTAAGTAACTACTTCTGGGACAATCTGCAGAAGTAGATAAACTGAGTGAAGGGTATCTAAAGGTACAAATTTCTGGTTATAAAATAAATAAATCATGGTGATGTAATGTACAGCACGGTGACTAGTTAATAACAGCATAGTTAATAATGTGTGTGTGTTAGTTGCTCAGTCATGTCTGACTCTTTGCAGCCCCATGGACTGTAGCCTGCCAGGCTCCTCTGTCCATGGAATTCTCCGGGCAAAAATACTGGAATGAGTTACTATTCCCTTCTCCAGGGGGTCTTCCTGACCCAGGGATCAAACCTGGGTCTCCTGCATTGCAGGCAGATTCTTTACCATCTGAGCCACCAGGGAAGCCCTATTACTGTAGTTAATAATATTGTATTTCATTTTTGAAAGTTGCTAAGAGAGTAAATCTGAAAAGTCCTCATTACAAAAAAAATTTATAATTATGTATAGTGACAATGTTAACTAGACTTATTGTGATGATTATTTTGCAATACATATAAATATCATATTTGATATTTATATTTCAGTACACCTGAAACTAATATAATAGTGTTAGTCGCTCAGTCGTGTCTGACTCTCTGCGACCCCATGGACTATGGCGTGCCAGGCTCCTCTTTCCATGGGATTCTCCAGGCAAGAATACTGGAGTGGACTGCCATTCCCTTCTCCAGCTAATATAATGTTATATGACAATTAAACCTCAATTAAAATATGGAACAAACAAGAATAAACCTCTTATTTCCATTCTCGGTGGAAATGCAGTTGTCATTTACATGCATTTCTGAGGTGCACCAAGTTCTTCACAGTAATGTAAGTTTCAAAAAGAAAGGCATGATTTACTCTCACACCTTCTAAATAACTCATAAAATGATGAAACCAACAGGTTCTAAAACAGCCTTGCCCACATTTTCATTACAAAATAAGCCAAGAGAAAACCACATGGAGAAGTGGATGGTTTCCCTGTCAGTAACTAGTAAAAAATGTATTTCTGCTTGGTCTACTTCACTGAAAAAAAAGACTAAAAGTTATCCTGTAAACCAGGTGGGACTGCTGTGATGCCAATGAAACTCCCACCAGCCTATAAACGGCCCAAACCACAACATTATCTTCCAGTTTGAATTGAAAGTTGTGCCAAACAGACCAGAAATAGTTCTGGCTGACCTCAGAACAGTGCTGTATACAGAGGGATGACTGGCCAGATCACTCTGAAGCCTCCAATCTAAAGCAAGGGTTGTCAGAGAAAATGGCAGGACTAGATATTCTGGTGTCCCACACCACTCAATAGATGATGGTCCTTTCCCAAATAATATCCATATATGCCCATGATGGTCAAAGAAACTTAAACAAAAGCAAAAGTAGCAAAATAAATTTTGAGAGCTGCATTTATACGGTGAAAAAAAAAATCCCCTGAAGAATCTATTTATTCATCAAGGTGCTTCACAAAAAAAGGAATAACAAAAACCAAATATTTGTAATTTCATATTTTGTAGTGTATACATAAAATACTGTGCTGCCTATTTATATCAAAATTATATAAAATTACTCTTACTTAGATCTAGGTATTAATATTATTCTCTTGAATAAGCAAAATTTAGTGATTTCTTTTATGCTTCTGCTGATCATTTTCTGGATTTATTCCCATGAATCTTCTTTAACAAACTGCTTTTAAATAGGTTAGAGCTACTGAGTATAGCTAAGTTAATATTTTAGCTATTAAATAAAGTTAAGCTAAATGAAATCTTTTGGCATCATGTTGCTTAGTTGATGAAACAATTGATCGAAATATCCAATTTTCATAGCGTTGTAGAATCTCAGAGCTGAATAAGGCAGAAAATTACCAGTTTACTCATCTAAACATTCAATATGCTTGCCGAGTCAATTATATTGTGGATCAGCCCACGTAAACCTACATGAACTATGACTGCTTGAGAGGAAATATTGGAAATGTTATCATTCTATCAGAAGTATACGATGTTAAGAAAATCCATTGAGGGGCAGGAGAGATTCCTGAAACATAAGAAATAATTATACAATAACTTAACAAGCCTTGTGCTGTTTTTATTTGTGTTGCTTTTGTTGCTAATGTTGTTATATTACTGTATATACTCCAACTTTGTCATGCTCATCACCACTATTAAATCTTAGCAACTATGGTCCAACACATACCACAAACTGTTAATCATTTAGTCAATAAGACTTTTATATGCAAAGCACCATGGGCGCATCACAAAAAAGAATAAAGTAAAATTGCTGATTTCAAAGAACTTACAATCTAGTCAGAGAGATAAGACAAATGACCAGGGAGAATTAACTTGTATAATATAAAGCTGCATTGAATAGAGTCAAGTGTATGGTACAGAAAACCAGAACTACAATAATCAACACTTAAAAGTGATTTTCCTCTTTGTTAAGAGAAAACTGAAGTAGAAGATGGCTATAAACATTCCATCTGTGATGAAGACAGATAATTGAGAGGATTGTGAAACAGAAGGTTATAGACTGTGGCTGAGCCTTGGAGAGGTAATGACTTTTAATTGGATTGAGTTTATCATATTTGCAGAGGTACAGCAGACACAGAAGAAAGGATTAGAGTGATTTCCACTTTCCATTATTTGGCATAATGAGAAAACAGAGGGTGGTCCACATCTCTCATACATATTATGAGCCACAGGATATGCTTAGCATGTCAGTTTTTGGTAGCATTGAGCTCTCCCAAATAAACACATTTATTTGGACATAGTTAAGTCAAAATAAGTCACCTGGGGAAAAACAAAGGTTACAGGTCACTAATTTGCATAGTGCAAAGGATTTATGAGTTTTTAAATTAACCCTCCTAAATCTCTACACCATTTCAAACAATAGGGTATATCTGCATTTTTCTTCAAAGTTTTGCTGGCTTAAAAAGTCAAATGAAAATACTTGGCTAAAGAAAGCCAGATGAGCAGACTTTCTTTCTTCTAGATGGAAAAGAGGTACATTGTAAATTCTCCCAAAACAGCATTATTTACATTAAGTCAAAACACATAAAAAATAAAAAACTTGCATAAACATGTGGTAAGTCATAGGAGGATCAGGCAATTGGCACACCCCAAATTCAAGTGTGCCCAAGTAGCAAAGGTTATGAAAGCACATGCCTGTGTGCATTCTCAGTCACTCAGTCATGTCCAACTCTTTGCCACCCCATGGACTGTAGCTTGCCAGACTCCTCTGCCCATGGGATTTCCCAGGCAAGAATACTGGAGTGGGTTACCATTTCCTCCTCCAGGGATCTTCCCGACCCAGGAATCAAACCCACATCTCTTGTGTCTCTTGCACTGGCAAGCAGATTCTTTACCACTGCACCACCTATGAAAGCACACCACCACCAAAATGCCTTTTGACTGTAAGGTGATGAAGACAGGGAGCATGGTACCTTATTTACTGCAGAAATCCCCCCACCAAAGTCATGGGATTAATTTATCTCTTTCCCTATCTCTTGGGTAGGACAGTTCAATTCCTCCCACAAATATCCATTTCAACACTTCAAAAAGAACCTGTGCCTTGAAAGATAAAAGAATACAATAAAAGAACATGAAGAATTTTCTTGTTGTTCTTCCATTACTATGGTGTAATTGGTGAACATCCAAAAACACCTCTTAAGTCTCAGCTGGTGAATGAAGATGGAGACAAGTACTCTCAGGCTGTACATATATCACACTATCCTGATAACATTCCCAGGACTTTTAAGAAGTCCAGCAGTAGGCACACAGGCAAACCCAGCCAGAGTTCTCTCAGTTCTATTATGCAAAAGTGAGGTGCAGCCAGGATTCCTCTGGGGTGGAAAAAGGAAGAGTCATATGCAGTTGATTCTGTACTCTTACCAGATCATGCCTCTAAACATATATGAATATTAATTGACATATTTACTGCAACATAAAGCAGTTGCTAACCTAACATTCCAGCCTTTGTTCCAAGTCTCGTATCATTTTCTTCCAGGCTGTTGACTTTGGAGTGGCTGTGTAAGCCTAGTGTACTGCTAGAAAGAGTGATCAATCAACACTTTGAAAGCCTCTGGTTCATCCCAGTACCTGGGAGCTGCTTTGATAAACAGTATTCTTGGGACTGTGTAAAATATATGTGGGAACATGGCGGGTTTTTGTTCTTATTTTTTATTTATATTTAAAGAAAACCTTTGTGTACAACATATCCCTAAGATTATTCTATCTCAAGCTGAAGTCACTAAAGCCCTAAGTACCGTCACATCAATGTTTTCTCTGTGGATTTAACAATGGCCTCCAATTTACCCACACATTAAAAATAAAAAAAATATATAAAAATTCACTATATTCCATTTTAAAACCTGGATAAAGGGACTGAAGAACATGTAATACAGTTGCTTTCCTGGATGAGTATATGCTACTAAAGGTGTATCCTTCTCCCGAGAAAGTTTTATTCTGGGTCATCAAGATGAACACTCATTCTAGAGCTCATCAATTTTTTTCTTACAAATTGGTCACAGCTTTCTGGAGACCTTGGAAAATTCTTTCATGATTGGTCATAACCAATTTTCCCATCTTATGCCTTTAACACATTTTGTAATCTAGTCACAACAATCTATCAACGGTTCACTAAAATCCTGTAGAATTTGGTTTCTCTGCATTGTTTTCCCTGACAAGCTTCTATTCTCGAATGTGCTTCCCTCGTTCTCCATCACACTGCTCCCTAGTGGAGCCTACCCTGTTCTAAGAGCAAGCTGTGAGCAAAATCAGCAATGCCCCTGATCTCAAGAACCTTATAATCTGGTAGGTAGAGGGAGAAAGGGCTTCCCTGGTGGCGCAAAGGGTAAAGGATTCACCTGGAATGCAGGAGAGCTGGGTTTGATCCCTGGATAGGGAAGATCCCCTGGAGAAGGGAATGGCAACCTACTCCAGTATTCCTGCCTGGAGAATTCCATGGACAGAAGAGCCTGGTGGGCTACAGTCCATAGGGTCGCAAAGACTCAGACACGACTAACAGAGGGAGACAGGAACTAAAGCATAGATGGAAAATATGAGAGGGTCTTAGCTGCTGAAGAGAAAATGAAACAGAAATGTGGGGGGTAGGTGACTATTTTAGATAGGAAGAGCTTCATGGAGGAGGCAGCGTTTAAGATTTATATATTGAACTCTCTCAGATCCAGTTTAGATGTTGTCTCATCTGCTAAGGGTTTCCAATCCACATATCCATCATCTCACCAACCGAAGTAAGCATCTTCATTTTTGGTTCCCTGAGTATATAAAATGTACCTCAGTATATATTATTCTCTCATTTACCCTGGTGTTATTATAATTAGTTTTCTTTCATATCTATTTCCCCATTTTGATTTTCAGCTACTTGAAGGCAAGGGCTGCATCTAAATTATCTTTATACCTTCCTCCAGTGCTATGAATATAGTCAATGCTCAGATTCAAATTGAACCAACTTTAGAAAATGCTAATTATGAGGAGTTTCATTTTTAAAAGCTGTACTTTGTAGCTCCCCTAGCTCTGAATCTTAAGCAGATTTTTAAAAGAAGCTATTATCCACAAAAGTCATTGCCACCACAGAAAAAGAGATGCTTTTAGAGGATTTCTAAACTGTTGACCATTCACAATACTTGCTCATCAAATGGTAATTGCCAAGTACTCTTCTAGAGGAGATTAAAGTTTGGAAACCATGATCTTTTCCAACAAATTTCAGGCAATTGATCCAAAAAGGGAATTCTCGAGCTTTCTGTTTGAAAATATCCAAAGTTGAGAATTCCCTAGTTGAAAAGAATCAGAAAGAGAAGTTTTTGGTTAATAAACTAGAGCATTGAGCTGACCTTTGCAGAGCACAAGCAAGATTTCACAACAGCCAGTGAAAGTAAGCACAGAGTTTGAAAATTCTACTGGAAAGTTTTATTTCTCTGTTTTTTTTTTTTATTTATTTATTTTAAAAAAAAATTTCTCTGTTTTTTAAATAAACTGTTGATTCTTGTTCTAAGCTTACAGAGTGTGCTAAATAGAGTCTTCTATTCTTTAAGTGACACCTTTAAAAAATAAGAAATTGCTCAAATATAAGAATTAATAGCACAAATTTTAAAATGCCCTTTTCTGAAGAATCCAAGTATTCTTACTTGTAGGATCTGATTCTGAAATTCCAATAATAAATGAGCCCCCAACCCCCTACCCTAAAAAGGAATGCCTCCTTTTCAGGGTAGTTTAGAAGGAAGTTTAGACTGAGATAGGATAAATACTCCACATTCTATTTCAAATACCAAGAACAAAGTAAGTATTTTCCCTGCTGCTTCCCTGCCCTGTAATTTGACATCCATTTTAATGATGCTTGCTTTATTACTTGTCAGAAAAGTGAAATGGCCTGTCAATTTTATGGAGTTTCTCCTACCTTTTGGATGGTTCTATTACATTTTGAAATAAGTGTATAGCTTGCCCATCCCCTTTTTTTAAAAATCCTAAATGGTCCATGTGTGGATTTGGTACTTGGCTGCCAGTGGAATGAAGTCATAATTTCAGGAGTCTGGGAGAATAGATCAAAATCACCCCAACACTTTCATGGATGGGTATATGCTGCTAAATGGATGTTTACCTAGAAAAGTCATCATCTGGCACGCAGCATAGCGAATGTTCCTAAGCAGCCAACTCATGTATACTAAACAAATTTGGCTTGGCTGCCGCGAGAGCTGCCCTGTGGAAATTCTCAACATACATTTGTTTGATTGAGCCGTCATTCCTAGTTGATCTGCTGATGATCTGTGTCACTTTGTTTAAATGTCCTGGTGTGGTTTTTTCTATATATACAGTGAAAAGCCAGTATGTTCCTGTGATGGATTAAATAGAGGTGAAATTTGAGAGTGACTCCTGTTTTTGATTCCTGTGTTCTCAGACAGGTGGGTCTGGAATGATCAAGAATGTCACATTCAAACACAAGGGAAAATATGGAGCCTTTTTGATTTAAAACACATTACTGTAAAGATATATTTGCTACCGTGTTCTCCCTGTGCAAGAAGCTATTTAGGATTCCCCACCTAAACAAACACCATATGGGTTAATGCTCAGCATCCCTTTCAAATGTTCAAAAACAAGGGATACAGAACTCATTGCTGGCAAATGTGGTCTGAGAGAAGTGAGGAAGGCCAATTTCTGATGCACGGATTTGAAAAATCAAATGCAAGGTCAGGTTAGAACCGAAGCTCACGATCTCAAATATCCGAGTAATGGTTCATGTGGAAATCCAACACCATAGTGCCATGCCACGTCTGAGGCTCTAATCAAGTGACTGCCTGTTTGCTCCGTGGCTAAAGCACTTCCTCCACCTAATCTTCCTAGATACGCTCTCGCCTTTAATGACCTATGGGGTCTGCTGTTAAGTGCGGGGATCTGGGCACCATCAGCATGGATGTCTCCACTCTGCCAAACCCCAGACAACACGTGATGCTCACACACTCCCTCCCCTCCATTCCTGTGGATGTGGTGGACCATGCCTGTCTTAAGCTGTGTTCCCCAGCCCAAAAATATATTCCTGACCAACTTGCTCTCATACCTGAAACCCACCCTCCCCCAATTAATCATCATTCCTTTGAGTTAAGGCAAAATCAGCTCCAAGAGTCCTCCTGATTATTGATAGCTTGTTCTTTTCAGAAGGCATTTAAAAATCTCCTACAGGCCACCCAGACACTGGGTTTGCATTCTAGAAGCCCCAAATGACTAATCTTATTCCTGGCTTCAAAGAGCCACAGTCCAGGAGAGAAGGAAACTGTGTGAATAAAATGTAGTACCCACAATCCACAAACTACGTACAAAGAGTAGAAGAGAAAGGAATCCACTCTGAGAAAAGTTAGGAACGGCTGCCCAGGGATGGTGACACCTAAGTAGGGTGTGAAGGAATAAAGATAGTTTCAAAGGAGTTTCCCAGAGAAAAGACAAGAGAAGAAAAACCCTTCCAAAAAGAAGGAGCATATCGTTAAATTGTGCCCAGTTTAGTATGAGCATGAGACTAAAGGTTTCTCAATATTGCCTGATTTATAGAGAAAAAGAAGGTAGATAGGTGAAAAAAAGAAACAATGAACCAAAGAGCCAAAGAGTCAAAGACTTCTACGCCATGTCCTAGAGTCTGACCTTTCTCCTATATGGATATGGTGCTAGTGGAGAGTCTCAGGGAGGAGAATGGAAAAATCAGAGCTGTGTTTGAGGGTGATCACTCTGTCTCAAAAAATAGGAGATATTTAAGGGGGGGTGACATAGAAGGCAGGTGAATCAGTCAGGAGCTATTTCAAAAATCCATGAGAAAGACCATAATGGGTTTAAAAACAAATGACAGTGAAAGTGGGGGATGAAAAATAAGAGAGAGAGAGACTTGAAAATTAAAACTGAGAGAATTTGGTGAGGGAGTAGGGAATAGAGGCATAAACTAATCCTGATAAACCAATATACCACATCGTGAGTCAGTTTACCAGTGATCAGCAGAATCTGCCGTGCTGAGGATTAGCACACGGTCTGGGGATGAGAACAGAGTCTGGGCTGCCAAACACTGGAATAGGAGCCCTGGGCAGTCAGGAGGCAACACGAGAACTCTGAGTACCTAGAGGGTCAAGGCACTGTAGAACCAGAGGCTTTTCCCTTGATGGAAGATTCCATGAAGAGCCTACCATCAACATAAGGACAGGAGGAAAAAAAAAATGTCATTCTTGCAAGTACAAATAGAGAAAATACCAAGTAAGGCATTCTAAGATATCTTCCCTAGGTCCAACAGACTCGCAAGGAATGTGGATACCATACCAAGCCTCATTCCTTCAAATTAGTAGCTATACTTTTAAACATTGATCACTCTTAAGTTCCTGCACTGTAAGTTGTTGGAAATATCCTGGTAATCTTAACTCAGATACTTGGCTTCACAAGGTGTTTTCCAGACACACAGTCCCTTTGAACAATGGTTCAATGTTGCTGGAGATGGAATTCCACAGGAAAGGCTCCAAACAACTCCTTATCTCAGTGGTTTTGACAAATTTATTAGACAAAATTTAGCTTAGATGTAATTTTACCCCCCCCCCCCCATTTGAGACATTTAAGAAAAAATAGTTAATTTCAATAAATCTAATTTACTAAGATAATTTTTTAAACCCAGTAAGTGAATATACAGGAAATCTTGCAAGTCTACATTCTCTTTCCCAGTACCCTTCTCTGCTTGCCCTCTACCCAGGACACCAAAACTCCAAGCATATGCCGTCAGGGGCGGGGGTGCATGCCCAGCTGAGCCCAGGTGCTTCCTTTCCCAAAAGTGGCCAATCCGCTTGATATTATTTACTTGTGTATTTTCCCATTGAAAGAAAAGAGAAAAGGGAAAACAAGGAGAGGGTGGAAGTTGAGTTTTATTTATTATTGTTTGCCATTATTTATGATTATTTTAATTTAGGTTCAACATCCCAAGAGTCTCATTGCAATGGGTGCAACAGATACCAATAAAATAGCATCACATGCACATACTATATCTACTTCCTTTTTTACTAGTCATATTTTCTCATAGGCACACAAAGGAAATCCTGTCAAACTGCAATATACTTGTAGGCATTCTGCTTTGGATTTTCATTTTAATAAGTATAAAAGAAGGAAGAAGGAACTAAAAGACATCTATTTGTTTTACACACTTATTTGCACCATCCAAAAGAGAATAGCAGTAAACATCTCTTTTAGGGAAGGCATGTGTTTATGATTTGATGGTCATCAAAAGTGAATAACACAAAGTAAAATAAAAACAAGATAGCAGGGGTTCTATATTAATTTACATAAGCCTGAGTGATTAAGACACAGATTTTTAAAAACAGGAATTTCTCTCTCTCTTTTTTATTTTTTTACTTTTGAGAGCTAACCTCCTCAAACAGAAAGCAAATTTTGAGTACATTTTCTTAATTGATAAACATAAAATTGGGACTTATGGTTATACTGTATATAATTGGTAATAATGTGTACATACACCTAGATTTTACTCCCTAGTTTCCTGAGAAAAGTCAAAATGGAAAATGGGTAAAAATTTACATTCTTGGCTGCCAAAGTACTTTGCTTAGGGTCTAAGGGACCAAACTGTCACTATCGATCACCCGAATCTTAGACAGGACTCTTTAGCAGACTGGCTCTGAGATCATATTGTAATAAATGCTTTTCTATAGAACTATACAGAACTCTTCCAATACTGGAGTCTTGAAACATTTTTTGAAAATAATCAAAAACCACATTTCTTCCTAGGTTAGAAAGAGTTTGAAAAAACAAAGGGATACAAGGAATATGTAGTGAGGGTTTTATTGGTTATCTCCCCCCAAAACACACATTCTCTCTCTCACACACACACACACACACACACCCCATAACACTATCTTTCCTTCTTTGGCATGACAGAACCCAATACTTCCCACAGTTTAAATGCACACAGAAGGAAGGTCAAACAGCAAACACTCGGGAGAGCTTTTTCAAAATTGTTAAAGTCTGCAAACAAACACAAACTCAAAATAAATTAGAAATAAACTCCAAACAAACCCAGTCAAACACAAATTAAGCTGAGGAAATCCAAAGCAAACAATCTACAAATCTTCCAAAGCGCAGTACAGTTACTTCCTTTTCCTAGACAGCTGCTTGTGGGGACTGCAGGAAGAGGGAGCCCCACCCCACCCCCCAACCTTCAAGCACAGGCTGACGGCGGCGGGGCTGGTTCCCTTACAGCCTCCACCTCCCCTCCCACTGCCCGCCTTCCTGGAGCACTGCCCCAGACCCGGAGCTCCATGCAGAGCTGGGGCTCCGGCCACCCCGCCAGCCTGGTGTTTGGCTCCTCAGTCACCCAGCGCACAAGTATGATGGATGATGATGGATCACAGCCCCTCCAAAACCGTGTGAATTTCCCAAGGCCGCTGATTATTCTAATCGAGCCCCCAGAAGAAGCATAGAGCTTTACAAAAGCCTCCAAGGAAACCTCCCATTCCGCTTGTCTGTCTGACACAGACCCCACTACATAAAGAACCTGGCCGTGATACGGCCTCCTGTCTCAGACACACAGATCTGGGCCTTCACACTCATTGTTCAGTGATATGATTTAGCCTTGAATGAATTTTTAATGAACACCCAGAGTTATATAGCACAGTGGAATGGCCACTCCAGCTTCTCCCAGGGGGAGATAACAGTTTACCAATGCTTTCAGGTCACAGCTTTCATAACGCTCCCTTGCTCTGCTAGACAATATGGTCAGGAGGCTTTCTTCTTTATTGTCTGGCCTCCTCTCTATCTCTCTCATCTCTATCTCTATGTCTGTCTCTGTCTCTGCATCTCTTTAGATAGTTCTGAAATCACAAAGGTCTCTAACAGATATCATTCTGTAAGGTACAGGTACAATTATAGAATCTGTTCATAACAGATTAATAAAATCATGACTAGACCTTGACATGCATAACTAAATTGTATATGTTGTAATAATGAAGGCTATAAAAAAGAAAAGTACAGTAATACTAAATTTAATTATGTTGGGGATTTTTGACTTCGGTCATTTTTTGCTCTGTAAGGTTACATACAGTTTGTGCACTGGGAATAAACTCTGGGTCTTGCAGAACAAGCGTCCAATGACTGTTGTTGTCCTCTTGGAATCCAGATCAATATAAACAGAATGAATAGTATCATGCATGCATGTTCAGTTGCTGAGTCATGTTTGACTCTTTGCAACCCCATAGACTGTAGCCTGCCAGGCTCCTCTGTCCATCGAATATTCCAGGCAAGAATATTGGAGTAGGTTGTCATTTCCCACCCAAGAGTATCTTCCCAACCTAGGGACTGAACTCACATCTGCATCTCTTGCATTGGCAGGCAGATTCTTTTCTACTGTGCCACCTGGGAAGCTGAATAGTACCATATGTCTATAAAACTCTACAAAGCAGCCATAGTTAGAAATATATAGTATGAAAGTGAAAAAGTGAAAGTTGCTCAGTCATGTCCAACTCTTTGCGACCCCATGGAATAGTCCATGGAATTCTCCAGGCCAGAATAATGAATGGAGTGGGTAGCCATTCCCTTCTGCAGGGGATCTTCCCAACCCAGGGATCAAACCAAGGTCTCCCGCATTGCAGGCTGATTCTTTATCAGCTGAGCCACCGAATATAACCTTCAGGTCCTTTTTAATGCTTATCATGATCCAGTTTTCAGTGCTTGGGTATCTAACTCTCTTCCAGCCCCCTAAATATACTACCTCTTGAATTCTTAAAAATCTCTGAAAATCTGCATAAATAAATGAGAAAAAGATTAGTCTTACTTCTCAGTGATGGCTCTAAAATTTCTACATCATAGAAACTTATGGAAATGACTCTGATTAGACAAGGATAGGGAGAATGGGTTAGAATTGTTGTGTTTACAGAGTACTTTGCATAAGAATAAGAAAAATTCAATTGACTTTATCAAATAATTGGGAGAGGTATGTGGAAATGGTGAAGATTATAGGTTAGCTTGGGAAGGCTTCCTGAGTCATGGTTTGGCACCACTGCCCATATTTTTACACTATAATCACGTTGGCCCACTTCATTAGGTGTTGGGTTTTTTTTTTCTGTTTAGCTGTGCATCTTTAAATACTAAAATATTTTGAAATAAAAAACAACTCTTAGGATATACAACCATAATCTTTGCTTTTAAACAAGAAGAGTGAATAAATAAGAACAATAAATGGGGCTTCTAGAAACCCAGGTCAGTTTCTGCCACTGCCACTAATTAACTGGAAAATTCTAAGCAATCTTTTCATCTCTCTGAGAATCTATTTCCTCCTCTGTAAAATTTCTGAATGCAGAGAGCCCCCTAGGTCCCTTCCAGATCATATTCTATGAATCCATCAGTCTCTCTGTGATTGTGGAAGTAAATTCCTAGAAAGAGCCACATCTATATACCCTGCTTTGTGCCACAATCATCATAGTACCATGTGCCTGTAAATTCAAGAAACACCACTGAAGACTGATGAAGATATTATGAAGTTGGCTTCATAATATCTTATGATATTATGAAGTTGGAGAAGGTCAATGAGAACATGAAAAGTAACAAAGTTTTCATTTTGACTGAACAGTACATGCCAGACTGCCATGATGTTACACATTTTATACCATTATCTCATTTAATCTCTGCAAAAAAAAAAAAACCTATAAACAGGTATATATAGGTAATAACCCTATTGGACAGACTAAAAAATAACTAAGACTCAGAGAGTTTATGTATCTAACCCATTGTCTTCCAGTAACCCAGACTTTTTGGACCCCAACGTAATCTTCCCATATCATCCTATTTCCTTTCTATTCTAACAGTTCCATCACCTCACATCATTTGCAATACCCAAATTATCAAAAGATAAATAAAGTCAAGGTGCTCCTTTAAGTGACTGATGCACCGAACTACAGAGTAGGACCCCACCCAGGGTGCCCCTTTAAGTGCCTGACGTGCCAAACAACAGAGAAGGACTCCAGACAAGGGAGCCCTCTAAGTGCCTGAACAGGCAGAGAGCTATGGAGAAAGACTGGCCAAAGAGGCCTTCTGATCGCCAGCTACAAGAGGCTCGAAAAAGACTCTGATGGTGCCATAACTCCTGCGGCGGAGGCTGTCCGTGTCCCTGCACACTTGGCGCCGCCAGGGTCCCCACAAGCCAAACAGCTGTGCCACCTTCACTCTCAACTCTCACTGGGGCAGAGCTGCCACAGGCAAGAAAACTCTAGCATCTATGCACACAGGGTGCTTTGGTAGTGTCCGACTCTCTGCGACCTGGTAGACTGTGACCTGCCAGGCTTCTCTGTCAGGGAGGGGGGTTCTCCAGGCAAGGATACTGGAGTATATTGGCCAATACTGGTTGCCATACTTTTCTAGAGCACTATACTTCCTGCTGCCCTAGCCTCCAACTCCCCTGAGTACCTGGTGCTGCCAGAACCCCTGTGACCCAAGCAGTTGCACCATCTCCACATTTGGCCCTTGCAGGGGCAAACCCAAGTCCTCCAGGGCAGCCTCAGGAGCAAACTCCAGTGGATGACCCACATGTAGAGGTGGAAAAAAAAAAAACCACACAATTGAAACCCAGGGGCAGTGTGGCTAAGAAAGAAGACCCAAAACCTTCCCACCAGCTGTACTAGCTGCAGACTAAATCCACAAGATCAACTAGCCAGACTCTGTGTCTATGGAATATATAAAAGGTCGTTGAGAGCTCCCACAAAAGAAAACGTACTAGTTTTGATAGCTGTGGACATTGGAGGCAAGAACACACAGGAGAAGGATCAGTTAGAATCTGGGCTGCCCCCGCAGCAGGTCCAGAGGTCAGCACAGTGTTGGAGGGTATCCTAGGGAGGTGAGGTGGGCTGTGACTCCCAGCGAGGAAAAGGACTCTGACAGCAGTGACTCAAGAAAAATATTTATTATTCTTATGTTGTGACTTGTTTTGTAGATTCTTTTGGATTTTTTTTTCCTTTTATTTTCTCCCTCTGTTGTACTTGTCAATTTTATTGGCACAATGAAATCTAATTAAGCTTTTGAGCTTTTTTTTTTCTTTTTTCTCAGTCACATTTTTTATTGTTATTATAAACCTCTGCTCTATGTTGGGCTTTTGCAGTTCTGTGAAGTTTTCCTTTTTTTTTTTTGCTTTTCTTTTCTTCTTCTTCTTTTTTTTTATCTTTTCTATAATTTTAATATTTTAAACCTATTATATTTTTCTACATTTATTCCTTTGTTTGCCTTTCCTATTGTTCTTTCCCCTTGCAGTTAATCTTTAATGCATATAATTCATCTTCACCTATCTCTATTTAACTTTGCATATCTATTCTTTCTTTTCTTTCTTTCCTTCCTTCTCAACATGTTTTTAGTTTTGTTTTCATTGCTTTAATCCCCACTTGCCAGCTTGCTTTAGTTTTGTTTTTCAATTTGTGCTTTAGTTAGTTTTGTTCTTAACTGGTAAATATAATTTTTTATTTCCTTTGTTTGCCAGGTTAATCTACTGTACTTTATTTTTGCTGGACTGTTTTGACTTTGCTCATGGGTGTATCTGTATATGTGTATATTGCATAATTTTAATTATTATTTGCCTGATTTTGTAACTTCCATTTGTCTGGGGTTCATCTTTGGTTTCCTGTTTTCGGATATTTGTTTTAATCTCACTTAATGCCATAACGAACTACTTGTGGAATCTTTGTTCCTGACCAGAGATCAAGCCCTGAGCCTTTGGAGTGGGAGCAATGACTCCAAGACCTTAGACTACCAGAGAACTAACCCAAGGAAGTATCGAATAGTGAGAACTAACAGAAAGGAAACCACCTGAATACAAGACCTGGCCTCACCCAACCACCAGTAGCACCCTGTGCAGGAAGCCTCATCTAAACAACAAACAAAATAAAAATACAAACCCAATCAACAGCAGACAGATTTACCACCTCACTCAGCCTTGCCCATCAGAGGAAAAACAAACAAAAACTCAGCACAAATCTCACCCTATAGGAAGCTTACACAAACCACTGGACCAAACTTAGGAGGGCAGAAACCAAAAGGAAGAAAGAATTAATTCAACCTTGAAGCGTTGGAAAAGGAGACCTCAAACACAATAAGTTAAAAAAAATAATAATGAAAAGGCAGATAAATACTACACAAATGAAGGAACAAATTAGAAACACAGAAGTCCAAATAAATGAAGAGGAAATAGGCAAACTACCTGAAAAAAAATTCAGAATAATGATAATAGAGATGATCAAAAACCTTGAAAACAAAATGGAGAAAATGCAAGAATCAATTAACAAAGACCTAGAAGAATTAAAGAATAAACATACAGAGACAAAAAACACAATTACTGAAATTAAAAAAACTCTAGAAGGAATCAATAGCAGACTATCTGAAGCAGAAGAACGAATGAGTGAGCTGGAAGAGAAAATGGTGGAAATAACTTTTGAAGAGCAGAATAAAGTAAAAAGAATGAAAAGAACTGAGGACAGTCTCAGAGACCTCTGGGACAATATCAAATGCGCCAACATTCAAATTACAGGGGTCCCAGAAGAAGAAGAGAAAAAAGAAAGTGTATGAGAAAATTTTTGAAAAGATTATAGTTGAAAATTCACCCAACATGAAAAAGGAAATAGTCAATCAAGTCCAAGAGGCAAAAAGAGTTCCATACAGGATAAACCCAAGAAGAAACACACCAAGACATATACTAATCAAACTAACAAAGACTAAACACAAAGAAAGGATATTAAAAGCAGCAAGGGAGACGCAACAAGTAACATACAAGGAAAACCCCATACACTTAACAGCTGATCTTTCAGCAGAAACTCTGCAGGCCAGAAGGAAATGGCAGGATATATTTAAAGTACTGAAAGGGAAAAATCTACAACCGAGCTTACTGTATCCAGCAAGGATCTCATTCAAAATTAATGGAGAAATAAAAAGCTTTTCAGACAAGCAAAAGTTAAGAGACTTCAGTACCACCAAACCAGCTTTACAACAAATGTTAAAAGGACTTAGATAGTCAATAAATACAAAAAAAGAGAAAGAAATACAAGAGAAGAAAAAAGATCTACAAAATCAACCCCAAACAATTAAGAAAATGGCAATAGGAACACATATATCAATAATTACTTTAAATGTAAATGGACTGAATGCTCCAACCAAAAGACACAGACTGGCTGAATGGATACGAAAATAAGACCCATATATGCTGTCTACAAGAAACACATTTCAGACCTCAAGACACATATAGACTGAAAGTGAGAGGATGGAAAAATATATTCCATGCACATTGGAAGCAAAAGAAAGCTGGAGCAGCAATCCTCATATCAGACAAAATAGACCTTAAAATAAAGAAGGTTACAAGAGATAAGGAAGGACACTACATAATGATAAAGGGATCAATCCAAGAGGAAGACATAACAATTATAAATATCTATGCACCCAACATAGAAACACCTCAATACATAAGACAAACACTAACAGACATAAAAGGAGAAATTGACAATAACAAAATAATAGTAGGAGACTTTAACACTCTACTCACACCAATGGCCAGATCATCAAAACAGAAAATTAATAAGGAAACACAATCTTAAATGATACATTAGATGAGATGAATCTCATTGATATCTTCAGGACATTCCATCCGAAGGCAAAAGAATACACCTTCTTCTCAAGTGCACATGGAACATTCTCCAGGATAGACCACATCTTCAGTCATCAGTAAATTTAAGAAAATTGAAATCATATCAATCATCTTCTCCAACCACAGCGCTATGAGACTAGATATCAATTACAAGAAAAAAACTGTAAGAAACACAAACACATGGAGATTAAACAACACATTTCTAAATAACCAACAGGTTACTGAAGAAATCAAAAGGGAAATCAAAAAAATTCTAGAAACAAATGACAATGAAAACACAACAACTCACAACCTATGGGATGCAGCAAAAGCAGTTATGAGAAGAAAGTTTATAGCAATACATCCTACTTCAAGAAATAAGAAAAACATCGAATAGACAACCTAACTTTACACCAAACAACTGGAAAATAGAAGAACAAAACCCCCTCAAAATTAGTAGAAGGAAAGAAATCATAAAGATCTGAGCAGAAATAAATTAAAAAGAAATGAAAGAAACAGTAGTAAAGATGAGTAAAACTAAAAGCTGTTTCTTTGAGAAGATAAACAAAATTGACAAACCTTTAGCCAGACTCATCAAGAAAAAAAGAGAAGAATCAAATCAACAAAATTAGAAATGAAAAAGCAGAGGTTACAACAGACAATGCAGAAATACAAAGGATTATAAGAGACTATTATGAACAACTATGTGACAATAAAATGAATAACCTGGGAGAAATGGACAGATTCTTAGAAAAGTTCAATCTTCCAAGACTGAACCAGAAAGAAATAGAAATTATGAACAACCCAATTACAAGCACTGAAATTGAAGCTGTGATCAAAAATCTCCCCCAAAACAAAAGCCCAGAACCAGATGGCTTCACAGGAGAATTCTATCAAACATTTAGAGAAGAGCTAATGCCTATCCTTCTAAAACTCTTTCAAAAAATTGCAGAGGAAGGAACACTTCCAAACTCATTCTACAAGGCCACCATCATCCTGATACCAAAACCAGACAAAGACAACACACAAAAAAAGAAAACTATAGGCCAATATCACTGATGAACATAGATGCAAAAATTCCCAACAAAATTTTAGCAAACAGAATTCAGTAACACATCATAAAGCTCATACACCATGATCAAGTTGGGTTTATTCCAGGAATGCAAGGGTTCTTCAATATATGCAAATCAATCAATGTGATACACCATATTAACAAATTGAAAGATAAAAACCATATGACAATCTCAATAGATGCAGAAAAAGCCTTTGACAAAATCCAGCACCCATTTATGATTAAAACTCTTCAAAAAATGGTCATAAAAGGAACCTACCTCAACATAGTAAAGGTCATATATGATAAGACTACAGTAAACATTATTCTCAGTGGTGAAAAACTGAAAGCATTCCCTCTAAGATCAGGAACAAGACAAGAGTGTCCACTATTATTCAACATAGGTCTAGAACTCCTAGCTACAGCAATCAGAGAAGAAAAAGAAATAAAAGGAATCCAGATCAGAAAAGAAGTAAAGCTCTCACTGTTTGCAGGTGACATGATACTGTACATAGAAAACCCTAAAGATAGAATCAGAAAATTACAAGAGGTAATCAGGGAATTTAGCAAAGTTGCAGGACACAAAATCAATACACAGAAATCACTTGCATTTCTATATACTAACAATGAAAAATCAGAAAGAGAAATTAAGGAATCAATCCCATTCACCATTGCAAAAAAAGAATTAAATATCTAGGAATAAACTTACCTAAGGAAACAAAAGAACTGTACACAGAAAATTATAAGACAATAATGAAAGAAATCAAAGATGATATAAACAGATGGAGAGATACTCCATGTTCCTGGGTAGGAAGAATCAATATTGTGAAAATGACTATATTACCAAATGCAATCTACAGATCCAATGCAATCCCTATCAAATTACCAATGGCAGTTTCCACAGAACTCGAGCAAAAAATTTCACAATTCATTTGGAAACACAAAAGACCCCAAATAGCCAAAGCAGCCTTGAGAAAGAAGAATGGAGCTAGAAGAATCAACCTACCTGACTTCAGATTATATTACAAAGCTACAGTCATCAAGACAGTATGGTACTGTCACAAAAACAGAAATATAGACCAATGGAACAAGATAGAAAGCCCAGAAATAAACCCATGCACCTATGGGTATCTTATTTTTGACAAAGGTGGCAAGAGTATACAATGGGGCAAGGACAACCTCTTCAATAAATGGTACTGGGAAAACTGGACAGCTGCATGTAAAAGAATTAAATCAAAACACTTCCTAACACCATACACCAAGATAAACTCAAAATGGATTAAAGACCTGAATGTAAGACCAGAAACTATAAAACTCTTAGAGGAAAACATAGGCAGAACACTCGATGACATAAATCAAAGCAAGATCCTCTATGACCCACCTCCTAGAGTAACAGAAATAAAAACAAAAGTAAACAAGTGGGACCTGATTAAATTTAAAAGCTTTTGCACAGCAAAGGAAACTATAAGCAAGGTGAAAAAACAACCCTCAGAATGGAAGAAAATAATAGCAAATGAAACAACTGACAAAGGATTGATTTCCAAAATATACAACTCAATGCCAGAAAAATAAACAACCCAATCAAAAAGTGGGAAAAAGACCTAAATAGACATTTCTCCAAAGAAGACATACAGATGGCTAACAAATACATGAAAAGATGCTCATTATTAGAGAAATGCAAATCAAAACTAAAGTGAGATATCACCTCACACTGGTCAGAATGGCCATCATCAAAAAGTCCACAAACAATAAATGCTGGAGAGGCTGTGGAGAAAAGGGAACGCTCTTGCACTGTTGGGGGGAATATAAATTGATACAGCCACTATGGAAGACGGTATGGAAATTCCTTAAAAAACTAGGAATAAAACCACCTTATGACCCAGCAGTCCCACTCCTGGCATATACCCTGAGGAAACCAAAATTGAAAAAGACACATGTATCCCATTGTTCATTGCAGCACTATTTACAATAGCTAGAACATGGAATTAACCTAGATGTCCACCAACAGATGAATGGATAAAGAAGTTGTGATCTCAGCCATAAAAAGGAACACACTGAGTCAGTTCTGATGAGGTGGATGAACCTAGAACCTATTATACAAAGAGAGTCAGAGAGAGAAAGATAAATATCGTATTCTAACACATATATATGAAATCTAGAAAAATAGTACTGAAAAATCTACTTACAGGGCAACAATGGAGAAACAGACATAGAGAATAGATTTATGGACATCAGGAGAGGGGAGGAGAGGGTGAGAGGTATGGAAAGAGTAACATGGAAACTTACATTACCGTGTGTAAAATAGATAGCCAACAGGAATTTGCTGTATGGCTTAGGAAACTCAAACAGGGGCTCTGTATCCACCTAGAGGAGTGGGATGGGAAGGGAGATGGGAGGGAGGTTCTAAAGGGAGGGGACTTATGTATACTTATGGCTGATTCATGTTGAGGTTTGACAGAAAATGACAAAATTCTATAAAGCAGTTATCCTTCAATAAAAAAATAAAAATGAAAAACTGAAAAAAAAGATAAAGTCATTAAAATATGACAATAACTCCCATATTCCTCTCTTTTCCAGCAAGGGACTGCTATGGCTTTGCTTAACTCCCCTCTGGACACATGGCCCAGTTGCTTAAGAACCAACTCCAGCTACTTCTCTAGCTCAGGGTTTGTCCATGTTTTATATGAAGATTGAAGAGTAACTTGTTCAAACACCATAAGTTATTTAGAACATACACTAGTTATCATTGATTATCTTACCGATTCACAAAGACCATTTTTAAAATCTATGATTACTATGACACTTATTTTTATTATTCTGATCACTTCTAAATGCAACATGTAAGAAAATATAAATTCAAATATAAGCTATAACAAAACGTATTCTTGACATATTGGCAATCCTGTCAAGAACAGCAAACTACTTATGTCAATTACCTCAAAATAATTGCAAAATACCTCATCATAGGTAACCAAAGTGATGACTTTGAAGGATATTTCTACTTATGATTCCAGTTCAGAATTATGTATTGCCCCATGGCTCAGCAGGTAAAGAATCCACCTGCAATGCAGGAGACGCTGAGATGAGGGTTCAATCCCTGGGTTGGAAAGATACCCTAGAGAAGGAAATGGCAACCCACTCCAGTATTCTTGCCTGGAGAATCCCAAGGACAGAGGAGCCTGGCAGGCTACAGCCCAAAGGGTCGGAAAGAATTGGACATGACTGAGCAACTAAGCATACACACACACACACACACACACACACACACACAAATATTTACATACCGCTGTAATTTCTCAGATGTGATGAAAAAGACATTTGGACATTAGGTGAAGTTTTATGTTGTTCTGAGTAACTGAATCTCCAATCTCAGACTCTTCTTCATGGGAATCTATTCCCTGATGGTTAGCTAGACAGCTGTGATATTGACATGCAAAACCCAAGTTTGGATCTCTTCGTTTATTGGTCTCAGAAATTTACCGTGTTTGAGCAAAGTCCAAGATTTGGAGATCAGCACCAATAGAGTTGTTAAAATCAAAGAGCAGGATATAGTGTGATTTCCATTGCTTCAGTTAGAGTCTATGAAATGCCAATTCTGCATATCTTCAAAGAGCAGAATCTGTCTCCAAAAACCGTACAAAATAGCCCACTACAAAGGAAACTCCTTCAAGATCTTTGCTATTGAACTAGGACCAGAAATCAGAGGAAAACCTCCGAGAACAGTATATAAATGACAGATATCAGAGGAGACCGCGCACGCCATGAAATGAGAGACTTTCTGCTGACAGATGAGCACCTTTGAACTCTAACCCAATAAAAGAATTAGCACTCCCAATGTATAATCAGTACAGCAAGCAAAATATGTCAACACACGATAGGCAGGATAATCAATCGACTTAAGGCGTAGGAAACAGCCAGACTAAATAGCAGCCTGGTCCCAGTGAGCCAGACAGCCCTTTCCTGCTCCTTAAATTTCTCATACCACGGGGATGAGGAATTAATATGCAGTAAAGGAAAACCCCTAACAAGTAAAACAACAGAGCAAGGCTGCCGTGTCCTCAGTAAGAAGAGACCCAGGATTCCCCAAACTATTTTTCTTTTTCTTAGACATGTTCTAAGGATCTTTTGCTTGTCAGGTAACAGACAATTTCAAATTAGAAACCACAGCCCTATTCTTTACTCTCTCTCCCTGTGAAGATTTCAGAGATAATAAATGTAGCAGTAGCTACAGACATAAACAGGGTGAGCTTTTAATCCTGGTTGACTGTATGCTAACACCGACTTCAGGCAAGTAATTTAACCAGGTTGGGCCTCAGGGCTGTAAAAACAGAATAACAGAAGAATAACACTTTTAAGGGGCTTCCCAGATGGTTCAGCAGCCTGTAATGCAGGAGACACAGGTTCGATCTCTGGGTCAGGAAGATCCCCTAGAGGAACACTTTAAAGGGGATTTTGTAAAAATTAAAAGAAATAGAATGGCTTCAGTGATACATAAAGTGGGTAAAAGGTCATATTCAACAAAGGCAGGGCTGGCAATCCCAATCTCTTTGTAATTAACTTTTGATCCTTGCAAGCATCTAAGAAATGCAGTGATGGCCTCATATATATATATATATAAAATGAAAATCTCACAAGCCAAAACAGAACATAGTAGTTTCAGACGTGTATAAGAGGGGCAGATAACCCAAGGCTGAATTCCCTTTCTACCATGTTAGTTATATGATCGTGGAAGAACCACCAATCTTTCTGGGTCACAGTCCACTCATTTGTAAAACTGGAGAAATAGTATTGCACCAACCTGTAGGGGCGAGGCTGAGAGGAGGGACCTATGTTCCTTTCAGCTTTTTCTCAATAATTGCAAACTGTCTGTTGCTGGTTCTCCTTATCTCAGGTACCCACTTGACAAAACCAACAAGAAATTGCCTCAATTCTGGAAATCTACATTCCTTCAGGAATTCAGAAATGATTCTTTTGTTTTATTTTGCTGTGTTTTCCATTTTTCCAAAGAAGAATCACTTGTGCTCACTGCTTAAAATCACACAGCAAGTCTGCAGGATTTTCTTGGTGTGGTTTGCATGGTTAATGGTAGTAATTGTTTTAAAAACTCAGCCCCACTTTCTAGCTCCAAACCACAGGTGGATATATTTTATAATACCTTCCACTCATGCTGCTTTTAATTCAAGATCCCACCTGTTTTAAACTGAATACCTCTGTGTGATGCAATGTTTTATTTTCACTTATCTCATTTTAAATATGTTTGCTTTCCAAACAGATGCATTGCAAGAACAGCGTTTCAACTACACGTTTTTAACCCTCCTAACTGCACCCTCATGATGTTAGCAGCCCTTAAATGGGTAATTTTCTTCACTGACTATGGCAAATACCATTTGAATTAGCTAAGAATTTGTTTTTGGGTTCATGAGATAGAAGAACATCCATCCCGTTGCAGCTGAGCTGATGATAATAATTTTAAAGCCACTTGGAGGAAAGTGACTTAAAGGCAAGCAGTAGGAATATTGTGAGGTTTTCTAAACAACTGCTTAATCTCTTCTTATGAAAAGAGAATTCTCTTTTCTGATATGTGTGGATATAGGCAAATTCAGACATTTTAGTTTTTATCATTCACTGATAGTACTGCCACAAAAATGAAATCTGAGACCTAATTTGCCTTAGAATTCAGAAACTGAAGAGCTTTCAGACAGCAACAATAAGTCATTTTCCACGTTTATTTTCCATGCACATAGGACACACTACTCTGCCATCAACATGTCAGATGAAATCCAAAATGGCTTAGCACAAAAATTACCCAAAGAATGGCCATCAGAAAAAGAGATGTGACAAAACAACTATGCTAAAATAGTACTTTAACTTGAATTATATTTGCATTAATTTGTTTCCTAATACTTTTGGAGAACTTTGTGCAGAAAAGACTGGGCTTTTGTCTGGTAGTTTCTAAATATCAAACGTTTGTCGTCCATCAGCGACCCCTTCTTGGATGTGACAGTGCGATAGAATAAAGCCCAACTTTTGTTTTGGAATCTCATTGACATGGCCTTTGGCAGCTCACGAGACCTGTTCTTGTTTATTGTCTCCTTTGTACGCTGATGCCTACTTATGGGGAAGGGCAATAAGGGAGGCCTGTGACAATGTCTCAACTTTCCCCGCTAGAGACAGAGCTGCCACAGTTTCTATAACATAGAGCATGAGCAATATTTGTTGTCAGAGAAGAGAAGTGTCAGACAGATGAGAAACATCATTTGACACTCTAGGAAGTTGAGTCGTGGGATTGTGCCTAGGAATGAATAAATAGCTCATCATAGACTAGATTGAACCAGTCCTATGCATTGCACACTCACAAAACAGTCTCTTCTCTCTTTGATTATATTTGGGTTATCTTGGGCTCTTTAAATGTTTTCCATAAACTCACAGAATAGTAATTTCGGGACAAAAATAGACAGTGGAAACATTTTTATTATTTTACCTTCTGCAGAGTTGTCTCATTATTAGCAAAAACTAAAAGGACTTAACTGCCACAAACAAAAACATGAAATGTTTAGTCTTTCTTTTAGATTGAATCGGTCATAGACATGAATTGCAAGCATAGTTCCTGCCTGTTCTCCTCTATTCATCTTAACAATTTTGTCTGTCTCTATTTGAATATATGCACATACAAATGTGTATGTCACTATAGAAGTTCTACTTTCCACTGATAGTAAACTGGTAACTTTTCATTTCTATCCTTTAAAAAAATGTGGAAAGGTGCTTTATTTTTTCAGGATGAAACTATTAAACTACATATATAAATATCTGAAGACTTGAGTAAGAGAAACTGGGCCATTTCCATTTTCATTTTCCAGAAGACACTAATGCCAGAGGGGGAAAAAAATGTTTGGCAAAGCTCTTTTCTTCCTAAGCATTAAGAAAAAGATGGTCATAAAACCAAAAGGAAAGATATTGCTCTCCAAAGAATCCAGATTCCCAAACTAACCACAAACAGGAATGTTTATAAAAAAGACTCGCTTGCAATTCTCCTTGTTAGATAGTTCGTATTCTAGAAAAGCCTTCTGTAAAGAACATCACTTAATCACATATTCATTCAGTGTGCAAGTTAAAACCTGAGGACGGCACTGCATTGTGAATTTCCCTCCTGACTCTATGAAGAAGCTACGTCTGGTTTCCTGACATCTCCACTGCAACAGAGTTCCACTGTTCCACATTATATATTGTTGCTGCAAATGGTATCTCTAACACAAGAACAATGCCTTCTGAATGGGTACAGCCACTGTGGAGAACAGTATGGAGGTTCATTAAAAAACTAAAACTAGAGCTACCATATGAGCCTTCAATCCCACTCCTCAGCATATATTTGGGAAAAACATGGCCTGAGAGGATATATGCACCCCAATGTTCATTGCAGCTCTGTTTACAATAGCCAAGACATGGACACAACTAAATGTCCATCATCAGAGGAATGGATAAAGAAGATGTGATATATAGAGATATAGATATACAGTGGAATATTACACAGCCATTAAAAAGAATGAAATAATGTCATTTGCAGCAAGAAGGATGGACCCAGAGACTGTCATACTGAGTGAAGTAAATCAGACAGAGAAGCATAAACATCATATGATGTCCTTTATATGTTAATCTAAAAGGACATGATACAAATGAACTTATTTACAAAACAGAAACAGATTCACAGACAGAGAATGAACTTATGGTTGCTGGTGGGAAGGAGGCAGGGAAGGGATAGTTAGAAAGTTTGGGAAGGTCATGTATACACTGCTATATTTAAAATGGATAACCATCAAGGACCTACTGTATAGCACAGGAAACTCTGCTCAATGTTGTGTGAAAGTCTGGATAGGAGGGGAGTTTGAGGGAGAATGGCTGAATCCCTCCACTGTTCACCTGAAACTATCACAACATTGTTAATTGGCTATGCTGCTGCTGCTGCTAAGTCGCTTCAGTCGTGTCCGACTCCATGCGACCCCATAGGCGGCAGTCCACCAGGCTCCCCCATCCCTGGGATTCTCTAGGCAAGAACACTGGAGTGGGTTGCCATTTCCTTCTCCAATGCACGAAAGGGAAAAGTGAAAGTGAAGTCGCTCAGTCGTGTCTGACTCATAGCGACCTCATGGACTGCAGCCTACCAGGCTCCTCCGTCCATGGGATTTTCCAGGCAAGAGTACTGGAGTGGGGTGCCTTACTCCAATACAAAATCATAAGTTTTTAAAAAAGAACAATGCTTTCTGCTAAAGTACTAAAGTACCCAAAAGTGGCAAGGTCAGATGTGCCCTCCATACCTTACATAAATATTTATGTTAAAGAATTTCTTTGGGTTATATTTGTTACAGTGCTCTTATAATTGGAAAACCCATGCTGTTTCCACAAAAAAATAGATGATGTTCGCTATGTTTCTTACTTAGTTTCTGTGACACTCTGTTGGCAATGCCATGTGTAGCACCATCAAAATAATACCAGACAAATGCTCCTGATGGCTGGGGTCTATCAGCTTTCATAGCAGGTTTCTTCCCCTACAGCTGACAAGAAAAAGAAGCATCTTCCAAAGAAAATGAAGGCTAATGCCAAATGTCTCATCAATTCCTAGTAAAAATCTCTTTTTAAATATTAATTATGATAATGTTTGACTTTAAAAAAAAGGCAAAAAGGAAAAGTTTGAGTCAGGTGTAAAGAACATTAGGAATATTATGATCTCAACAATGTGATGTAACCAAAATATATAAGAATGTCACTAACCTTCATTTGACTGCAAACTGAACATGGGCTTTTCAAAGGACTGGAACAACCTCTCAGTTTGGATCAGAGATTTTTTTTCTTTAGAAAGTTTCCACTGTTCAGTTCAGTGGATGTTGAATTTCAGCTTCTGAAATACTATCTGCTACAGAGCACTTGGGTTTCCCAGGTGGCTCAGTGGTAAAGAATCCACCTGCCAATGCAGGAGATGCAAGTTCGATCCCTGGGTCGGGAAGAACCCCCAGAGGAAGAAATGGCAACCACTCCAGTATTCTTGCCTGGTGAATTCCATGGAAGAAAGGAGCCTAGCAGGCTATAGTCCATAGGATGGCAAAGAGTCGGACATGACTGAGCATATACACACAGAGCCCTTATTTTTATGTTTTATTTGTGGTCAAGAAAACACCAGTGACTAAAACCTCTATGCTTTATCCAAATTACTTTAGTAAAGAAATAAAACTAGGTTATCTTTAAAAGAACGTAGAGCCACAAGGAAGTAATAGGAGCAAGCACAGCCATAGAAAAGTCAGTGACAACTCTGAGGAAAGCTGGCCCTGTGCTCAGCAGGGAATATGCAAAAGGTGGTGGGTTCTAGGATGCCAGAGACCTCATGGGGCTGGGCACCTAGCAGAGACTTGCGTTTGTCAAACCAGGCAGAGATGCCACTAGAGGCCATTAACACTGTACTTGCTAGTCAGGTCAAAAGACACAATGGCAGAATAATTTGAGAAATCCTCTGGCAATTTATCAGCAAGAAAGAGAAAATAGGCTTTCTTAAACAGGTGTTTGGTGGTGGTTTAGTCGCTAAGTAGTGTCCGACTCTTGCGATCCCATGGACTATAGCCTGCCAGGCTCCTCTGTCCATGGGATTTTCCAGGCAAGAATACTGAAGTGGTTTGCCTGTCAAAAGCTTTTCATTTGTGTGTGAACACTCCCCAGTTCTAATATTCATTTTTAACCCTGGCACTTGTAAGGAGAAGGCAGGAGCTAACCATTTACAGGCTATTTTCTCAGCAAAGATTTACAATATTATTAGGGTAGGGGAAAGGCAGAAGTGAATGGATGGTGCATATTTTTAGGGTATTTTAAATGACTAATACCAGAGGGCAGATGTGAAGATTCTGGTTTAAACCTAAAGAACCACCAAGTGAATGTGAGTAATTCAAAATGTCAGCATAGTATCCAAGAAGAGTTCATTCAACCACAGAGAGACAACCATGTACCTCACCCTTTTACTTCAGAAACAGAAACATCCTCATAATCACACCTCTTTCCTCCTTAAGCCATGTAGGAATTGGTCCCATCTCTTTCAGTCAGCATCTACGCTTAGGGAAACAAACCAAGCACTGGAAATGACCCATCGCGTCACTTCAATCAAATTTAATCCTCCTCTCAACAACTGAAGTCTAAAACAACAGTGCCAAATCAAGCATCAAATTGAGACTTTTCATCTCCCAAATTCATGGTTCTCTCCATCAGTCAGCTAGCCTTGGGCGAGTTCAGCAGCTGTCACAGGCATAGTGAGAATGGTGTCCTCTGGCCTGGGAAGCCTCTTGATGAAGGTGAAAGAGGAGAGTGAAAAAGTTGGCTTAAAACTCAACATTCAGAAAACTAATATCATGACTCCAGTCCCATCACTTCCTGGCAAACAGATGGGGAAACAGTGACAGACTTTATTTTGGGGGGGGCTCCAAAATCACTGCAGATGGAGACTGCAGCCATCAAATTAAAAGATGTTTGCTCCTTGGAAGAAAAGCTATGACCAACCTAGACAGCATGTTAAAAAGCAGAGACATTACTTTGCCAACAAAAGTCTGTCTAGTCAAAGCTATGGTTTTTCCAGTAATCATGTATGGATGTGACAGTTGGATTATAAAGAAAGCTGTGCACCAGAGAATTGATGCTTTTGAACTGTGGTGTTGGAGAAGACTCTTGAGAGTCCCTTGGACTGCAAGGAGATCCACCAGTCCATCCTAAAGGAAATCAGCCCTGAATATTCATTGGAAGGACTGATACTGAAGCTGAAACTCCAATACTTTGGCCACCTAATGCGAAGAACTGACTCACTGGAAAAGACCCTAATGCTGGGAAAGATTGAAGGCGGGAGGAGAAGGGGATGACAGAGGATGAGATGGTTGGATGGCATCACTGACTCAATGGTCATGAGTTTGAGTAAGCTCCAGAAGTTGGTGATGGACAGGGAAGCCTGGCATGCTGCAGTCCATGGAGTCGCAAAGAGTCAGACACGTCTAAGCAACTGAACTAAACTGAACTGGGAAGCACGGGACTTGAGTTCTAGCTCCAAGCCCTGCAGCAAAGTAACATTGGCCATGTCTTTAATGTCCCACGATAAGTGAGCTAGATGATCCTCTTTCAGTTCTAAGAATCCACAAATCTGAAATTTGAATCATGAGGGAAATGTTGAAAATGAAGAAAGAGAAGAGACTGTGGCAGTGGCTTCCTCCTACCTGAGCGATTAAGCGACTAGCAAACACATTTCCTCACAGGACACTGGTGTGCAGTACTGGGGCAAGGCAGTTTCCTCCAAGGAAGCAATTACAGGTAGTGAAAAGGAAAAAGACAGCCCCACTCATTGGGCTCAACTATGAATCATTTTCAAGGAACAGGCTTGCCACATGATTCCATATTCAGTTCCAATTTCCTTCAAAAATGAAGAATTTGCAACTGTACAAACCAAGCTTATAATTCCCGAGAACATGACATTTTAACTTAAGATGGGCACTAAAAAGTTACAGGAAGATGCTTTACCTGGAAAAGAACATGTACTTTGAAATAGGTATGTATAGGAGAATTTTGAAAATATCTAAAATAAAGACTATTTCTTAAATGAACACAATTTTATGCTGGGTATGTTTTCATCTCCTGTAAAGGATCTCAACATGCCACAGAAATATATAGTAGACAAATTTACAATGATGGCAATGTACAGTATTTTTCTTGTAACTTACATCTCCTATGAAGTCACTGTGGTCATGACAAACTCCAATCCTGTTGGAATGACATTCAGAGAACTCACTGAGAGGTGACACACGGTCTAACAAGAAGACGTCTACAATCTGTAACAACCAGGAAACAGGGTAAGGTTTCTAGATTCTTCAGGGCTAAATTATTAGGTTCTGGTGGCTCTTAAATTTTGATCATTTACTGTGAACAATCTTCTTAAAGTGCATTATCTTCTTCTTTACTCTTTTTTGGGAACACAAGTATTGCACCATGTGAGATTTCAGCTGTTTCAGGACACCATTAAGAAATGCAGAGTTGTTTGTTACAATGAGTATTTTCAGATTGCTGTGCCATTTTAGATGGCATCTCTGCTTTCTTCCCCCATGTCTATTGCCAATCTCCTCTGCTAGTGATACTCCACTATCAGATAGTCTGATAGTCCACTGTCAATAAGTCTAATTCCTGCCATCTCTCTAGTATGTTCTACATGGTGCCATGATGGCTTAAACCCTATACTCCTTCTTACTTTCCTTTGGTCCCAACCTTTCCTCCTGCTGCCTGTTTGCACTACCCTGTCTTTGTAGCCTAGGCCAACCAATGAGAATACTCCCTTCTTCTGGTTGGTAAACCAAACAATTACAGTACATCCTTCTGTTTTAAAAAATCATTTCACTTTTTTCTTCTTTATGTTTCCAGTCCTTACAACTCTTCTCTATATTAAGGTTGGAAGATGTCACTGTTTAGACTCAGAAATTCTCAGGGGTTTCTAAGTTAACATCTTCAGAAGGTTAGAGGGGGACCCGAACAATAAATAGGTGGATATGACTAAAATTCTCTTTTCTCTAATATAGATTATCTACAGTAATCCAAGCAAGAATCTAGGCTTCTTAAAAAGAATAAGCAGGCAGTTAAGAACCAGGCAATTAACTTTTGGTAAAGAACCTAGACAACCTTAAGAAGAAGAAAATTTATGCCTCATGATATAATATTCTATGTTGTGCAAACAAATAAGAATTATTAAGTATCTTATTTTGCTCTTTATATAGGTTCTCATTTTTAAAAAACAGTTACCAGTGGAAAGCTTACTTAGACCAATAAATATTCCCAATAATATGTTTGAGGCTCAGATTTTATTTGTTGTTATTTTTGTTATTTTATTTTATTTGTTGCCCAAGTTGCTGTGTGTGACATTAAAACTTATGAGGAATTAGTGTAACAGTGAAGAGAAAATTGATGTGTTTCAATAACAGAAAATGGACACCATGATCATTTATATTCCTGAATGGTGTCTAATATAATCAAAGTTTAAACTGGATATCAAATATGGAAAAACTATAAATAATGCAACTCAGTTTATAACAGAAACACAATATTATTCCCAAAGTAAAGTAAATCACAGGGAAAGAGTAAATTTTCTTTTTACAAGTATGAAACTTTGTTTCTTTTCCTTGACCTAGAACCCGAAAGTTTTTGTCTAACATGTCTAAGAAATTTGACTTCATTGAGTGAAATTTAAAAGAACAATTACTTTCATTTTTAAGGCCTAAGATATTAATATTAAAATCTTCCCAAAATCAATAGCCTTAAAAATTAAATTTTACTTTTAGCAAAGATTTGCCTACCCAGGTCCCCTAATACATCAATGTGCATTAAATAAAGCCTAAACCATATAGCCTAGTGAAAAATATATGGAATTTACAGTAAGAAAAATCCTCTTTAAATCCAAGTTCTGTCATTCACTAGCATGCAAACGTGGACAAGTTACTTTACCCCTCTGAATACCCATATTTTTATATGCAAAATAAAACACTACTAACCTTGTTGTGGAGATTCAAAATAAGACACTTGGCATAGTACAGAGAAGATAAACAATAAACTATAATTATTTTCAAAAGAGTACTCTGGTAAGCAGAAAGTGTTAGTCAATCAGTCGTGTCCGACTCTGCAACCTCATGAACTGTTTGCAACCCCATAGACTGTAGCCCCCCAGGCTCCTCTGTCTGGGATTTCCCAGGCAAGAATACTGGAGAGTAGGTTGCCATTTCCTTCTCCAGGGAATCTTCCCCACCCAGGGATCAAACCAGGGTCTCCCGAATTGCAGGCAGATTCATTACCATCTGAGCCCACCAGGGAAGCCCACTGAAGAAATAACTAAATTGAGATCATAAGTCTATGTTCTATATGTTCTAAGAGTGTCTCTCAAACTGTAAAGTGCAGAGAAATCACCTGAGGTCTTGTTAAAATGCAAGTTCTGATTCAGTAGATCTGGGTAGAGACTGAGATTCTGAATTTATAACAAGCTCCTAGGGAATTCTAATATTGCTCATTGGTGAACCACATTTTGAGTAGCAAGGATTGCTATGAATCTGGGTGTTATGATTCATTACAATGTTCTTGATTCATAAGAGACAGAAGTTTCTTAAATGAAGACTTCATACATGGAGGCTCCAAGAGGAAAAAGAAAAAAGAAAGGCACCTTCCAGAAGCCAATTAACCTCTTTAGCTTTACAGGGAAGAGTTCATCTACAGTTCCTTTCCATTAAAAATTTTTGTTTCCTTAGAACTCATAACTATACTTAACTTTAAAATTTCTGATTCTCTGAAAGAAGGAAACTATATAGGATCTTTTGCAAATATTAAGAAGTAGTGAATAGGGGGACTTCCCTGACAGTCCAATGGTTAATACTCTACACTTCCAATGCTGGGGTCATGGGTTTGATCCCTGGTCAAGGAATTAAGATCTCACATGCCATGCAGTGCAGAACAGAAAAAAAAAAAAAAATCACCCCCCCCACCAAAAAAAGCAAACAAACAAAAAAACAAGGAGTAAATAGGAGGAAATCACACTCTGTTTTGAAAGATGAGTGTTACAGATTGATGTATCCTCCCAAATTCAAATGCTGAATCCCTAACCTGCAATGTGATAGTAGATTTAGAAGAGATCATGAGGCTGATGCCCTCATGATGGGATTAGTGGTCTCATAAGAAGAGGAAGAGACCCTAAAGCACTCCTCCACCCCACCTGTTCTCTCTCCATCATAAGAGAATATAGCAACAAGATAGTCATCTGCAAGCCAGAATGAGAGCCCCTACCAGGACGTGATCATGTTGGCACCCTGATCTCTGTCCTCTCAGTCCCTAGAAATGTGATCAGTATCTGTTTTTAAGCCCCTTTGTCTATGGCGGCTTATTATAGCAGCCCAACTTGACTAATACAATAAGGATACTATAGAAAAGCTTGCTGAAACTAATCATACAGACTTATTTTTGATGGGAAGTCTTCTTAAAGATCTTTGACATTAATGAGAATTTTTGAACATGGCTCCTAATAAGATGCATTAGCAGTATAAGGGACATAAGGGAACCACTAAATATAACTCCAATTTTAGATGAGAAAGCTGAGGCTCAGATGAGGCTCGTGACTTGTTCCAACTCAATAGTATCATATAAACAAAAACAAAAACTCAGTTCTCCTAAGTCCTACTCAAAGTGCTTCATAGGTTTTGAATACTTCTTTCTGATATGGAATCCTCATTATGTTAATAATTAAATCATCATTAATTATCAGAGAGTTAATATTTAACCCTGAACCAAAACCAATGTTGGTATGTATGTAGAAGACAGATGTGGCCTGACATAGTGAGTTGATATTTACATGGTTTCCAATGGTCCCAGAGATTTAGTCTAAGATGCAAGCAAGCCAAAAAATGTACCTTTCTTCTCTGCCAGAATTTATAGTCAAATGCTGAATGCTTCCATTAAGTCTATGACATTTCATCATCTTCTCAACAGTCCCATAGTTATTACAATTGAAATAAAGAAAAACTCACTATTCTGGGAGACCACCTCCTGTAGGACTGGCTCAAGAGCTAAATTTCTTAGTCTAACCTTGAAAACTGAGACAAGCATCTTCAGGACTGCAGAGGTTTCATCAAATCCCTACCATGCAAAGACCATGATGCTCTGGTTTAAAAGCTGAAAATAGCATCCTTTCAGTGACACAGCTAAACCCTCCATCAGATTTTATGGTAGTAAAACTTCAGGATGGCTTTCAAACTCTTTCTGATCTGACCAGCAGTACATTTCTCTAAGTCTACCACAACTTCCGGAACAAGTTGGCGGTCAATCTCCAGTTAGTCTAAAAAAGTCACGGCTCATGACCCCTCTGATCTGAGATCTTGAAGTCACGACTGTACAAGCCTCCATCTTCACCATGACGTGAAAGAAGACGGTTGTTCTTCTGAAGGGTACACAATGTGAAACATGACTGGCAAGTTTTCTCCATAAACAGAACAAATCTATCCCTCACAGAGCTGCCTTTATTTGAGCAAGACATTTGCAAAGCTTAGCGTCTCCTTGAATCTATTAGAAACCCTTCCCTGAGTGAGGAAACAGACATTGTAAATGAACCATGACTCAGAAACCCCCTTGTACCAGAAAATATCCTACAGATTCCAGAGGCATTTTATGTTCTGTCTATTTTCCTGACATACTAGTTCTAACTATCTGATTCATTTATTTTTTTGTTTAATGCTTTAACCAGTTTCAATAGATTATTACAGTCGAACAAGTGATTTCTTTCAGGGTTAGGATTTTTTTCTCCTTCTGACTTTGGAAGAGTTTCAGATTCTGTTGAAGGAAAGGCTCTTTTATATACTACAGAAACACCCCATACCGTATATTCAGCTCAGCTACAATAAGAAAAGCCAGACCCAGATGTCCCAAGCTAAACAGAGGAAAAGGGGGAAAGTAAAAACTTAATGTTCATTTGCAGAAAGTCCCTACCTGCATACACCCCAGATAACCAGTTGGAATCAATGAAAATTTATAAGCTTACAGAATAAAAATCTAATTCCCTCATCTCAGAGGACCTTGCAGCACTTTCCATTTTTTATATTCTACACAGATGACTTCAGTGGCATACAGAATAACTCAACAATTAAGAGAGAAAGAATGTTCATTTCCATGCTTTTTCCAGTAGAAAACAGAACTGTGAGTCACAAACTTGAGTTACCCATGCACATAACCTTTATTTAGCATATACGTATTCCCTCAGATTCTGTCCAAATCTGGCCCATCATTATTCATTTGAATAAAAAGATAAAAAATTATTATGACCTTTGATTCAGAGATTTCATTTCTAGAAATAAGACCATGTGGGAAAATATATCTAATAAAGAACAATCATATATAACATTTGTTGAGCATGTATTACAAAGCAGGCATTGTCCTAAGACTTTATATCCAGCATATAAGCACAACTCTCAGAGAAATGTACTATCACTTTATCCACACTGGCTGAAGACATGGAAATTTTGTAAAGGTCCCTTAATCAAACAGCAATCAATGGTGCATATTCAAAAGCCCACACGCTTAACCATTCAACTGAAATATATATGACTGTTATAGCATTGTTAATGATCATGAAAAAATATTCACAATCAAATGTCTAACAACACAAGCTTTGAGAAAATAAATACAATGGAATTCAAAGCAGCCATATGTTGAAGAATAGTATCATACAACATGAGAAAATATATGTAACGTACTGAGTGACAGATTTTCAAAACCGATAGCATGAAGAGATGCCCTTTTTGATCAGATAAGATTCATACAGAGGGAAAAAGATGAGAAGATGTTGAAAGTGGTTATTTCTGAGGATAAGCTTATGTGTGATGTTTTTCTTTGCTATTTTTTGTATTTAACAATATTCCACAATAAATATTGCTGAAATACTTTTCCATTTGAAAAGTTAGTTAATAAAATTACCTAGTAAACTATCTCGAAAAGCTCTACTAACACAAAAATATCATTTTTATTGAATCTGTTGTAAACATTGTAATTCAGATTTTTCTAAAAGCCCATGTGAAGATATCAGCTAACAGACTTTAATATTATAAGAAATATGTCAACAGCATTTTTTTGATGGTTCTGCCAGGTAAGTGCACACTCCTTGGGAAGACCTGGGGACACAGTTTAATGAAAAAGTCATTTATAGTCTTGAGATGCAGCCCATGCTCAAACATAGCACAATTTCAAGATGGTGGACACCTAGACAGGGTGAAGGAGCCTCTGCTGCTCAGGCGCTTCACTGGGAGATTGGTTAATAACATCATTGTGTTCACAGCAGATGCCTAAAGCTTCCAGACATGGTGGTAAATTGATGGTCGCCCTCCTTCCTTCTTAGTTCACTCATGCTTAAAAGTGTTTTTCCCCTTTTAAAATCCATCTGATTTGAAGTAAATGAATAGTTTTCTGCACTAAGAGCATGAAACATATGCAAGCCAGTTTACGGCAGTCACAAGTTTAGTAATTACCGAAGTAAAAGGGCTAGAAGAGTAATTACAGTTAATATGAGATTTATTGAGCTGCACACAGGACAGAGAAAATTGTACAATACAGGCTTGAGATTCCCTTTTCCAAATGTGAAACCATAAAATGTTGATATCGTGCAACCATCAGGTTAGTAACATAAGGCAAGTGGAGACCATGGGAGGAAGAGACTGGCATTTCATGAATGCCTACTATGTGCCAGACACTATACACCTGTATATAAATTAAATCTTGGTGACAACCCTCATTAGAAATAAATTAATCAACCCCTAAATTACAGATGAGGATATTAACAACCAGGGAGCTCTATACCCAGCTATATATCCAGTGCTCCCTGGTTGTTAATGGTCTATAAATTCTTTCCACTGGGCCACATTTCTTCAACAACAAGCACACATACACAAAAGAGAGCTTCTTAAGGTGTGAAACCTCTTTTTCAAAAGCTTTTAAATTTTTCGTTACTCACTTTTCCTCAGATGTTGTTTAGTCATTAAGTCGTGTCCGACTCTTTGTGATCCCCACCGGACTGTAGCCCGTCAGGCTCCTCTGTCCACGGAATTCTCCAGGCAAGAATACAAGAGTGGGTTACCATTCCTTCTCCTTCCTCAAATGTTACAGACATGCTAATTGATACATAATTTTTAAGCTTTTCTCCTTCTCTTTTTCTATCAAAATCATGATGTTTCATTATATACTATTATTTAAAGTCACAGAGTTGTGTGTGTGTGTGTGTGTGTATGCTTAGTCACTCAGTTGTGTCCAACTCTTGCAACCCCAAGACCCCTGGCAGACTGTAGCCTCCCAGGCTCCTCTGTCCATGGGATTCTCCAGGCAGGAATACTGGAGTGGGTTGCCATTTCCGTCTGCAGGGGCTCTTCCCCACCCAGGAATCGAACCTGGGTCTCTTGCATTGCAGGCAGACTCTTTACTGACTGAGCTATGAGGGAAGCCCTCACAGAGTTATACTAGTCTCTATTTTCTTTACCAAATGCTATTCTTTTCAGTTTTTAATGCAGTATAATTCCACATCTCTTATGTCTCTTGCATTGAAGGTGAGTTCTTTACCACTAGTGCCACCTGGGAAGCCCAAATCAACTATACTTCAATTTAGGGGAAAAAAAGAAAGGCAACCTTGTATTGACCAAACAATTGTGGTGAACTTGACATATTAAACTGATAGACACCTCAACTCAAGTGTGAGTATATCACGTTCTAAGTAATTTGCAGCACATCTTGAACAGAAGATGGATGGCCAGGGAGAGAATATTTATTAAAATAAATAGTACCACTATCACAGAGAGAAGTTTGGGGACTATTACTATTATCTTTTTATTTTTTTACCATCAAACTCCTTTTCAGGGCAAAATAAGTGCGTTTGAAGGCTTCCCTGGTGACTTAGTGGTAAAGAACCTGCCTGCCAATTCAGGAGACACAGGTTCGATGCCTGGGTCAGGAAGATGCCCTGGAGGAGGAAATGACAACCCACTCCAGTATTCTTGCCTGGGAAATGTCATGGAGAGAGGAGCCTCGCAGGCTACAGTCCATGGGGTCACAAAGAGTCGGATACAACTAATCAACTGAATGGTACCTGATACGACAACAAAATATAGAAAAAAATCAGTGAAAAGGTGAATCAATATTATGAATTGAATTATGTCCCCCACAAACACATATCTTGAAGTTGTAAGCTCCAGTACCTCAGAATTTAACTATATATGGAGAATTAGTTAAATGGAGAATAGGTCTTTAAAAAGGTAATTAAATAAACAATGAGGTCACTAAAGTGGGCCTAATCCAATATGTCCTTATAAGAAGCGGAGATTAGGACACAGACATTATGCTTGCACTGTGGAAAGACCATACAAGGACCCAGGAAGAAGGCAACCTCCATCTGCAAGCTCAGGAAAGAGTCATCAGGAGAAATCAAACCTGCCAGCACCTTGATCTTGAACTTCCAGCTTCCAGAACTGTGAGAAAATTAATTTCTGAGGTTTAAGCCACTTAATCTGTGGCATTTTATTATGGCAGCCTTAGAAAATGAACAGGCAAATCTTGGAAATTTGTTGAAGCATGCCAATGATGTAGCGGTAACTCTACTGTACTTTTTTTGTATTCACAAAATATTTTTTATCTCAAACTATTTGTTAGAAACAAAGCCCTTAAAGATTTTATCTATTCTTTTAGACCAACAAACCAAAACAATGAGAGATTTTTGTGATGAAAGGCATTGGACTCAAAGGCAGAAGCCCTGGGTCTAAGTTTTTACTCTGCCACCGCCCAGAAAGTTCTGGATCAGGTACCAGGAGGGGATAGAATTAAAAAGAAGAGACAAGGAAAATGAAAAGAGATCCTGCCTTAAAGAAATTCATGGTCTAGGAGAAGAGCCAGACAAGTGGAGAACTATAAAACAAAGCCAAAAACTAAAGTATGCGGCACAAATGAAGTCCTGGAAACAACAGACAGAGTGTTAATTAATTTCATCTAAAAACAATTGTCAAGGTATCAAAATCTGTAAAATGAGAGACTGGAGTCAATTCTAAAGTCCTTTAGAAGTACAAATTTCTATGACACTGAAATCCTCTACTATAAATGGCTTTGGCAGTTAATAACAGAATGAGAAGTCGGATTACTATACGATTCCAAAACTGTTGGACAAGTCAATCAAACCTCCTATCAAAGCACTGTGTGTTGGGGCAGGGTAGGGGGTGTATATGCGTGTGTCTACTGCACTAGAAGTGATGTGGTAAAAGTTAAAGTGTTTGTCACTCAATAGTGTCCAACTGTTTTGTGACCCCATGGACTGTAGCCCACCAGGCTCCTCTGTCCATGGGATTCTCCAGGCAAGAAAGAATACTGGAGTCAGTTGCCTTGCCCTTCTCCAGGGGATTTTCCTAACCCAGGAATAGAACTCAGGTCTCTTGTTTTGCAGTCAGATTCTTTACTGTCTGAGCCACCAGGGTAGTGCACGCACATACGTGTGTGTGTGTGTAAGAGATTTCATTTTCATAATTAAAAAGTTTTGTAGTGAAACTAACAGCTCACATTGATTCAGTTTTAGTCTAAGTGGTGAATACAACCCCAAATTAAGCTCCAGTGTTGACAGAATCTACCTTATTCTCTATCATAAACCCAGAGCCTAGGATGGTATGCACCTCAAAGCACATATTCAACAACTTTTCTGTCAGATCATAGTAAAATTTATGAGAAGAAAACATCTTGAAAATCTTGCTCAAGAAATATCCTAATTTATACATGTCCAGAAGCTGCATGAATATTTTAATGAATAGGTTGAATGGATTTGACATGAGAAGATTTGGGTTCCAGGGCCTTCCACACTCAAGAGTTGTATAACTGACACTGTTACTACAGCTCTCAGCCTCTCTGTTGTAACTGGTCAGATGGGATCAGCGATCCCAAAAATTTCTATATATCAATGGATTGTTGTGAAGATCAAATAATGTTCATAAAAATTGCTTGAACACAGGTGAAAGGAATGATACAAGTGCACAATTAGGTGATCTGTATGTAGTAAAGAGCCCCACTGTCTCTTCAGAGATATAATTGACTTATACTTTGGAGACTTCAAAGGGACACTTAACTGTAAAAAAAAAATAATAATAGTAAATGCTGAAAATAAATAAGAATAGCATGAGTTCCAAGAAGGCAGAAATGGAAAGGCCATTGATGCCTGCCCCAGCAAGATCTGGCTTTGAACAATAAGTCCATCCCATTCACAGAACTAGCTAAAAGTAATTTGTTTTTTAATAAATCCTCATTTCCAATATTCTGAATGGCATCTGGCAGAAAATGTTATATAGCTATAAAATGTGATCATCAGGGCCATTTGAAGACTTTTGTCTGTCTAGCTACTTAATTTTGGAAGCTGCAACTTACATCAAATCAAAAATTAAGATGTACCCACATCCTATATTCAGTATAATTCAAACACTAGATGGGCTGAATTGTAGTTGGCTGGCCAACGTAGTACCATAGTGATAAATGTTTAGTGACTTTCATTTTACCTCTTTCATTCATATTTTGAAGCCAGTACTTTTTTTAAGTAGACCTTTAAAAAACTAGTAGCACCCAAGCTCTCACCCCACAGTGGTAACAGATAAAACAGCCCCAACTTTCATAATTGTGCGATTAGTTACTTTGTGTAATTGCACTGAATTCTAAAAGAGAAGAAAAAGTTTTCACTCACTGTTTCCTAGTAATCTTAGTACACAAGTCTATTTTCCCCACCTGCTATGTTTGCCTAAGACTGGTCATTTGTTACCTGCTAGTTCCAATTGATTTCCTTTGCCTTCACCTCCTTTTAGCCATGAGTGCAAAGAACAGACTGTACGATTTATACCAGCCATCTAGTACCAATCATTAGATAACAAGACCCTTTACTGAAAGCATTTAGAGTAAAACAATACTTTAAGTTTACCTTTGCTTTCATTTCCTTCTTTATTACACTAGGTTCAAAGTGAGGCCAAAAATGGTATCACAAGGCTTATTTAGACATCCAAGCAAAGAATGCCAAGTCATTCTAAATAAATCCCTCAGCTCCAGCAGAATTTTACACATTTTCAAGTGCAAGTTTACTACAACATTCTGGGGTTTGGTTTTCCCCATGTCTGCTTCAGTCACTGTCTTTACATTTAAGGGGAAATGAGTCATATTAAATTATGCTCCAGCAAATATCCTATAAAGCTATATCTAAGCCATCCTGTTTGCTAATAAAAAGATAAGATGTGTCCTCTGAAAGACACAGTTGGACCATGCCAAAAGACTTACGGCAGAGTTAGACAAACCTAAAGTTGTTATCTGGTAGGGAAATCTGAACTTATGGCCTTTCTTCAAGTGGGCGGGGTAGGAAGGGAGTAGCTGCTATCTGTCAGCCTTGAAAACTCGGGCTTATGGCAGGGATGCTGGGAACTTCCTGTGGTTACTAAGAGGCTACAGTACCATGCTTAGATGTCTTGATAATTATTTTCTAAAGTTGGCACTGCCCACTGGCTTACCTTTGCTAGTAGAACGTTATCAAGAGCAGCATCTTCCAGAATTATAGTATTCTAAGATCCATTTGAAGAAATAATGGTCTCTTCCAACAAATGTTGGGGAGGAAAGTCCATATTTTAAACTTTGAGCTCAAGTTGACTTCTGTAATTAGTAATCCCAATCAGATTTCCTGATTTATTCACCCAATTGGACTCAAGGTCTCACAAACTAATATTTGTGAGTACAACTGCCAAGGTGAATACAATTGGGTAGACTGGTCTGCCATAAACCCTAAAACCAAATATGCATGGTTTTGAGCTTTTCAGATTATTTTATTTAGGATCTCTGTTCATTCTCATAGATTAGTGCCTGCATATGTAAATCCCTACAAGGGTCAAACATAAAAGGTAAATGAGGTATAAAGCAATAGAGGATGGTAAAGACAGGGGGACTGGAAAAGCCCTGCCTCATCCAAGGGGGGCAGTTGCCATTTGGCCATGGTTGTTTGATGCCATGTACAAAACTGGCCTGGTATGGCCAGATGGTCTGATACTTCAAGAGAAGTCAGAAGTTTGGATTTTTGAGTAAGGTTTCCTTGTTTGTTTATTTGCATGTTCGATTTACGTGTTGGCTTAACCGAGCCTATATATATCAGCAACTCACTTGTAGCCCAGGGGGCCAAGAGTTTGAGACCTGGTAAGGATCCTATTTAATTCTGCCACTTTGGCATGAATAATATGAAACTACTACTGCCATTCTTTTGTTTTCTTTGTTTTTATTTAGCCTTAGCTGATTTCAAAAAGTTTCTTAAGTATATTCAACAACAAGGAAGTGTGGGAGTGAAAAAAGACCCATGAAACAGCAAAGCAGGTGTCAAAGTCACACACACATACGCGTGCACACACACACACACACGCACACACATACACACACACTCACATTCTTCATTAAAAACTACCAGCCAGAAAAACTTTCAAATATGGAAATTCACCATATGGATAAATAACTTCAACTTTGTAGATTACAAAGAGTCCAATTAATCTATGCATCTATTTCATCTGTTCTCTTTAGTATTGGATTTTAAAATGTATGCACTGTGAGGTGATACTTATATCAAAAACTACAAACAGTGCTTAAAGATACACAGAACCTTCTTAAAGAAACACACACATTCTTATAAGCACAGTTAAAAGGGGAAAGGTTAAAGGCTACACTATTCTGTGCCAAGAGTCTGCTCCAGCTGCAACTAAATAGTGGTTCTCAGGCTTAATTAAATAAAGACCCGTGTAAATTCTAACTGTTTACTATGTGATTAGAACTTTTGGAAAAAAAAAAAGCTCATATTTGATTTCCTTGTTGTCTGCACTTGCCCAAACCCTTTACCCACCAGGTATGTACTGAAGCTGTGTAAACTCAACATTTTTCTTTTGGAATCAAGAGTAAGATACAAAAGTTTATAGAAACAATGAAACCCAATTGTGGAAAATTCATTTTATGTGAATGAAAAAATAAATAGTCTCAGTAATTACAACCAATGTTGTCATGATGAAATTTCTCCCAATAACATTGAGAGCAGTAGTTCTTAACCTTGGTATAAAAATCATCTGGGGCGCCTTTTAAAACTACAAATATCCAGGCCTGTCCCCAGAGGTTTATCATGACTATGGGTGAGCCCCTAAGTGATTTGAATACTAATGATCCAGGGACCACCTTTGAAGAAGCACCAATCTAGAGAAAAACCCTGCTTCCAAATTGAACACAGTAGTGCTATTTTGGGGCTCCCTAGGTGGCAAAGTGGTAAATAATCCACCTGCCAATGCAGGAGACTCAAGAGACACAGGTTTGATCCCGGGATTGGGAAGATCCCCCTGGAGGAGGGCATGGCAACTCATTCCAATATTCTTGCCTGGAAAATTCTGTGGACAGAGGAGCCTGGCAAAGTCTGACACAACAGTATACACACACATGTGCTATTATCTGAATTCACTTTGGGGAAAAAATGGGCTTGTTCTTAATAACGGAGACTAGCAGAAGCAGCCTCTTCAATTATACCCATTCTTCAGTTTCAAACTAATTAACTAATAATTTTGTTTCCTTTTTAGTATTTTTAAAATTCAGTGTATTTAAATAAGGAGTGTCACATGTCCTTTAATATTTTTAAAATTTAATTCATTTTAAAAGTATACAAATAGATTCTGAGATAATATACAAAATATACAGTCAAAATTTTGATATTTGCAGACATTCTTAGGAAAAGAAGCACACTTTAAAAGCAAGCAAGTATAAATGCATAATTCAGTTAGTTTTTCTTTAATTTGTCCTTGGCATTGATGAAGAGCAAATTAGCTACTCTCTTTGGGTGCCTACCAGAAATAATAGTAACAAGTCGAGCTTTTTTCCCTTCTCAGTAATATGTTCCTTTGTAGATAAGCACTGTGGAGAGGTAAAATAATGTCTTTAAAAGTTTACTGTTTTCGTGTTCTAAGATGTAAATGATAGGAGAAGGACTGGGAGCTATTTCAGAAATATTTATTCCATTGAGACAATGGATTTTGGTCATTAGAAGAAAGAATCATGGACTATCAAAATGAAACAAAAAGACGTTTTTTGCTCGACATCAAGTTTCAACACATAAAGAGTAGGCACCTTCTCACAATATTGTACATTATTGTCTTACAGAATGAACTGAGGGTTCAGATAGACATATTATGGGAAAAGCTTTAATGATGTGAGACAAATTTTTAAAGAGGCGATGTTTTGATTTTTAAAGAATTCAGTAAATATAAGGATAGAGTTAACAAATGTGTTTTTCTTGCTTTTGCTCTCAAAACTATTCAAATCACTTATTAATCTCCAGTCTGTTTCATCAATCTTTTATGATGTGTTACAAAGAGTTTTTCAAATTTAAATTTCATTACATCATTTTATAGTTGTAAACCCTGACCACTATAATTCTTGGTTTTAACTAGGCTATGAAGAGAGGAATGTATTCATTAGACCACTCCAGGACTAGAAGCCTGCAGTTTAACCAAGATTAAAATAAATAAGATGCCAATGTTCACAATCCAAAATAGAATCAGGACCCTGAACAATTAATTTAGAAACAACATAATGCATTTCTATCATTGTATTAGATTGTCACTGCTTCATCATGTATGGAAATGTAGAAAGATGCAGCAATCATGTCTTTTTCTATATCTTAGAAAGGAAACGTAAGTGATTCTTAGCAGTAAGAAGTTTTTTGTGCTTGGACCGCCTGTGCCACAGCTTCTTTAACTAGCTCCTGGGTAGAATTCATTAATTTTTATTAACAGGGAAAACATTTGTTCCCGTGACAATATTTGCATTGCCTGAATGATTTTCACCTCTGGCACAAGGTGTGCTATCGACTCATACATCACCCGATTACTTGGAGAGCAGAAAGACCCTCAGTCATTAGTGAGTGAATTAAAGATGATCTTAAGAGCTATTAATCACAGTGACAAAAGCCTTAATGTTTCTGTGACCTTAGTGGAGCCTGGGGACTCAAAGGGAAGCAGAGGGAGAGAAAATGGAAACATATGTTTTCTCCAAAATAACCTACCTTAGGAGAACTGTCAAAGAGAGAGTCACATCAAACTAAGAAATTCTGCCAGCGACTGGCCTCTGGATTATATGTCCATTTATCTTCTTGTGAACCCATGTTTCCTCTTAAACTATATGTTTTCTTGCTATAGACGATTAGAGCACCAAAGTCACTGTCTTTTGTATTTTTAATATCTTTATTTAAAGTTTATTCAGAACTTATGCTTCTGCTAAACTCCCTTCGTTGAAAAAATTCAACAAAAATTGGATTCAGTCTGCTAACCACATAAATCAAGAGAAAAACAAGCAGACAATAGCAGTAAAGCACCATTATAAGCGTTAATTCAAGCAGATACAATATTCCAATAATGGGGGAAAATGGTAACATTATTAAGTACTATAGTAGGTTACAACACTTAATCATTCTTCAGTATATCTGGCTATATTCATCTGGATGTTTACAAGTTATAATGGCATCAATTCCACTGTTAATAATATAGGCACTTGCTGGAATTTCAGTTATCTTTTGCAATATGTTGACCTAAGGAACAGACTACAACTGGCTATTTCTGAATATGGTGAGAAGATCCATATCTCCTTATTTGTTTGCATGTCTTTGTTTACATAGCTGTGGAAAAATATTGCATTGTGCTCATATTTTGTAATTAGTTCTGCATCTATGATTAAAAAAAAAGGAAATTCTAGCTAAATGGCTTTTCTAAATGTCAGTTTCTTTGATATGATTTAGATTAGCAAAAAGTATTACTGAAATGACAGCTTTCTCTTTTAAAATTGATACCAAATGGCCACACATAAAAATTCTCTTTCAATTTTCAGTGCCTTGTACAGTAACTAACACATAATTGGGGCTCCAAAACTATGTGTTGACTGACTAAAATAGATAAATAAGTAACATTGAAAAATAAACATTATCATGGATAAGAAAAATCAGAAATTTTATTTTTATTTGTTTATTCTCAGGAAACTTATATTTTGACCAAAGAGCCAAAATCATCAGTTCAACTGAAATGCTTGAGTTTGAATTACATGAGAGTATGTTCTTATTGACAACGAACATTTTTCATCATGATTATCTTTCTGGAATCACAAAGAAGATAAAGGGGGAAGTTACTATATATAAAATTATTTTGCTGCTCAAAAAAAAAATTGATTTGGAATAATTTAAAAGTTCCATGAGAAAAATAAAACTTGCTTAAGAAGTGATCAATCTTTGTATTCCACTTTGCCATTTATACAACCCTATGAACTAGATTTCATTTTTCCCCCCACCTCCCAGATGAGGAAACCAAAGCTTAAAATGTTAAAGTAACTTTCCCCAGTGTCACAAATCTAATTAAGGGGGAGAGAATGCCAGGTTTTCTGGCTTCAAATCCCATTTTCTTGCCATTAAACCAAGCTGTGTCTGAAATAGGGTCAAATGTAAAGAAAATATCTAGGTTAACACAGAATCGATCTTTGAAATTGGGTCTCTGATAAAGCCTACTTTCTACACAGCAAGTCACACTATTAAAGGCTATAGATGACATCCAAATACTAATTTCTTTGCAATTATTAGTCATAAAAAGAGAAAAGTTTAGGAAACTCATGTCAGATCTACTGAGAGAATATCAAAAATTCGTGAAGAAAATGTTCATGGAAGCGCCTTCTTTGGTAACCAGACAGATTCAAATTACAGCTCCATCCATTTAACAGAATCAAGCCTTCTGGAATGTTATTTGAGGGGACAAAAACCTTCTTTATTTAATTCCCTCTTCTCCCCCTGAAACCTCCAGCAAATAAGAGTAAAGGTATTCTTGAGTTAAAGAAAAATGAAAAGTATAGATTTACAGAGAAATCTGTTTTCATTTGGCATTTTTCCTTCCCCCCAGGCACTAAAAGGAGATCCATTATAATCTCAGAGTAGAGCTGAACACTCATGAGATTAGAACTTTTTTCTAAAAACAATTGAAAAATTATTTTTGAATGGTTAGATCAGACTATCTAAGATTTCAACAGAGTCTAATTGTAATGTCATACATAAAGCAAGAAGAAACTCATAACCATCTCATCTTTTAGTCCTAAAATGTATCAAAAAGTAAAAATGTTAGTCACTCAGCTATGTCTGACTCTTTGCGACCCCATGGACTGTAGCCTGCCAGGCTCCTCTGTCCATGGAATTCTCCAGGCAAGAATACTGGAGTGGGTAGCCATTCCCTTTTCCAGGGAATCTTCTTGACTCAGGGATCGAACCTGGGTCTCTTGCATTGCAAACAGATTCTTTACCATCTGAACCACCAGGGAAGCCCAAAATATATCAAGAGATGTTGATGCATTTATTTAATGGCTCCAGTAAGGTACAGGACACAACAAATTTCTACTATCTGTGCAACATTTACCATCAGCCAAACACTAGTTTTAGCACCATGCTTCTATTAACCCATTTAGTCCTCAAAATAGCCCATGAAGTAGATATTACAATTATCTCAATACTACAGGTAAGAAAAGTGAGGCAGAGGTCTTAGGTAAATTAAATGTGATGAAAAAGCCACGACTCAATCCAGATAGTTTAGCCCCAGAGCCCACTTAATCCCTCAACTGTATACCTTCTCACTCTGCACTTCACCCTGTAATAGCTTTCCAACTATAGGAGAACAGTAAGAATTGTTTTAAAAAAGATATATTCATCTCATCCTAAATCACAAACATTCACGTTCCTGTGTCAAAAATTGATATTCAAACAGTTTTAATTGCAACAGCAGATCCAGAGGCAAGGATTCAGGAGCTAATAGTTTTTAGCAGAGATATGCTCAAGAAACACAGGGAGAAAAGTAGGAAGAGAAAGAGAGAAGCCAGAAGTAAATAAAGGGTTTGTTATCTAATGAATTACCACTGAGCACTGAGGAAAACTGTGTAGATCAGTATGGCTGAGGTGAGGAAGCTGGGGGTTTTATCCACCCGCTCCCATCAGTCATTTGTTTGAGATCTGATCCCAAGAGACGTCATTCCTTGAACTTCTGACCTGCCCATGCTCAGACCCAGCCTACTCAGGCAAACCATTTGGAAGTCATGGTTAGCCTGCACAGAAATGGTGAGGGGTTGTGAATGGGGCACTGGCCATCTGTAGTACTGGTCACAGCCAGCATTTGAAGAAAAGCTGCTTCAGACTCTTCTCATTTTCTTGTTCCAATGTGCCGAGTTTGATCTAGTAATTTAAAAAGACATGTGCTTAGCAAATAAAATAATTTTTTTTTTACTCCTCTGTCCACGTGAAAGTGAAAGTCACTTAGTAATTTCCAACTCTTTGCAACCCCATGGACTATACAGTCCATGGAATTCTCCAGGCCAGAATACTGGAGTGGGTAGCCTTTCCCTTCTCCAAGGCATCTTCCTAACCCAGGGATCGAACTCAGGTCTCCTGCACTGCAGGTGGATTCTTTACCAGCTGAGCCACAAGGGAAGCCCCATTATTTACTAATTCATTTTTTCCTCAACAAAAATTTATTGTTATCTGGAATCTAAGTTGGGGCAGAGATTAAAATATAAATTAAAAACACTGTCAAACAAGACATACAAATTACTAGCCATAAAAAAAAAGACTGATAAAAACGGACCACATGGAAAGAACTTCTGTTCATTTAGAGAGAGCATAAAGAAACTGGGGGGAAAGAAAAGCTACAAACTAGTGGAAGATATTTGAAAAATATGCAGTTAGCCAAAGATTAGTATCCTGCATATAAAAACAACTTCTAAAATAAATAAGACTGAACAAAAACCCTGTGGATAGGTCATAGACATAAACAGGATTTCACTAAACAGGAAACATAAAAGGCCCATACATATATGAAAAGAAACTCCATCCTTTTAGTTATCAGGAAAATACAAAAGTAAGGTAATAATGAGATAATATTTTATACCTCCTAGGTTAGCAAATAGAGTAAGGGCAAGTGGTCTGAATACATAAAGAATGCAGGAGATCTTGCCCTTTGCTGCTATGTGCATACACTGGCACACAGACCTTGAAAAATAATCCTGTTCTATCTTGAGCTATCTCCTTTGACTAGCTATTCCACTGCTAAATATATACTTTAAAGAAGCTCTTACATACACATACTGGAAGACATGTTTGAGGCTGTTCACTTCAGCGCTGCTTATATCCCCAAAATGCAAACCCAAAGGTCCATCACAAGAGAATGAATAAGTAGGTTGCAGAACAGTCCTAACAGGAAATAGTATACAATGTGAAAATGAGCAACATGGATGAACTTCAAAACAAAATATTGCATGAAGAAAATCAAGATTCAGATTCTATTTTTAACTCAAAACCAAAGCAAAGTCAAATAATATACTATTTGGTAATATATACCTATGCAAAAAACACATTTTTAAGTAGGGAAATGATAAAGGTAACTTTCAGGCCAACAGTTACTTGCAGCGTGAGGCAGGAGAATGGGATAAGGAAGATACGCTAAGGGAGATACGATAATAAGGTCATGTTTCACCTCTTAAGTTAGGTGGTCTAAGTTCAGAGGGCTTCATTTGATTTGTCTATTCTATTACTTGTCCATATGTTCCATATACCACAATATCTCATTTTATTATACTTTGCCTTGTTGCTCTTTGCAGATGCTGCATTTTTCACAACTTGAAAATTTGCGGCAACTCTGCACTGAAAGTCTATTTGCATCATTTTTTCCAAGAGCATTTGTTCATTTTGTGTCTCTGTGTCACATTTTGGTTATTCAGTATTTCAAACTTTTTCATTTTTTGTTACAGTGATCTATGATCAGAGATCTTTGATGTAACTACTACAACTTACTGAAGGCTCATATGATAGTTAGCATTTTTTTAGCAAGAAAACATTTAATTAAAATATGTACTTTTTTTAGCAGACTTAAACAGAGTACTGCATAGTATAAACATAAATTTTGTGTGCATAGAGAAATCAAAAAATTTCAGTAACTCACTTTTTTTGATACTGGCTTTATTATGGTGGTTGGGAATGGAACCCACAATATCTCAGAGGTCTGTCTGTATTATCTTACATATATTCTTTTTGATGTATCAATTATTACTTGATAAAGGATTACTAATTAAGAAAGTGATCCTTGACCATACATAGCTCACAACCCTGCTGGGAAATCTTCTTGCAGAAATGCTAAGTGCTCTAATAGGAGAATCATAACAGAGGGAAGGGCAGGGGAGGGCAACAAGGTTTCATGGAGGAAACCTTGCAGGATGAATATGATCTGCCAAGCGGAGGCCAGCAAAAGCATTCCAGGCAAGAGAAACCGAATGAGCAAAGGGTTGAAAGAAGATTGAAGCCTGCTGACATGTAAGGTGCTGAGATTGGGGTGGGGGTGCAAATGATGATGACACTCCAGAGAGTTTACCATTGAGTGGATGAAGAGATGTGGATTGCTGATGGCAAGGCATAATTCTCTCACTTTTAAGGGGACTTGTTACCGTTGCTCATCTTTTTTAGGGATGGATCCCATGCGGTCTAAAGCTTCTGAAAGAAAAACCACTTCTGTTTCCCACTTCTGACTGGTGGCGTTGGTAGAGGGAGAAGAGAAATTAGACCCGTCTGGCCCCTTCTTTCTGCCAGTTGCTCACCCCAGACCTAAGGGTCAAGTAATCACCTCTGGATTTGTAGAGAAAGTCATGCTGGGTGGTCTCCCAGGATTAAATGCCAGGATCGTTGAGAAAATGTCATCCCATTAGAGGCACAGAGGCCAGATGATCCCTCTGTTTGTGGAGCTGACTTTGCCTGCCATGCACAAGTAATTTCCCAAATAGTTCAAATAACTTGGAGGGGCAGAGAGTGCATGCTGACAAGAGAAATATAGACGAGAATGCATCTAATTGTACTGGAGCCTGTCTTGTGTGGCCTAGGGAGTGGAGAGGCCATTTTCTGCACTGACTGGCATCACGGTTCAGCCTGGCACCATGGGCAGACAGACAGGATCCACAGCTCTCCAGAAGAAATCCAAGGTATCCATACCCTGGACAGAACCTTCACCTCTGAAGGAGTGTGGCTAATATGTTCACATTTCTATGCCGTTTCACATTTTGTTAACAAATGAAAAATTATAGAATGATAATGAAATCTATTACCAAGCAATACTTCTGGTGTTCATAATAAAATGTTTTCATTCACACTCATTTTAAAAACTTTGAACCATCTCAAACTTGTTATCACATTCCCTGACATTATGTAAGAATATGTCCATTTTATGAAATTCAAGAATTCTATCTCTATCGAAAAAGAGAAAAGCCTATGGGACACAGACTATAGTTCATTTTATGTATCCTTAGCAAATTTGAGATATTTTAATGCAGATAACATTGTGGTATTATTTCCATGTGAAAATGCTTTTACTTAAATTGTTCCAATGGATTTGTCTGAATTTGTATGAAATATACATAAGATATTTTGTAGTTGGAAATATAGAGAATAAAACATGCTTTTGAGATTTTTCATCTAAGTTACACTTGAGTCATTTCCACATGCCATTAAAGTTATACTGAAGAGTAATTTCCACATCCCATTAAAGTATGAATCTGAGAGTGTTAATCTTCCACTTTTGTTTTCTAGTAAGCACAAAGGATAAAAAAGGAGCAGTGGGTAATAGACATAAAAATACGTAGCACGTGGGCATGTCAGCATCCCAGTTGGATGACAGTGTTAATATGGGAGTGCCTCAAGCCAGCAAAGGAAGCTTCAGATGTTTCATGTCAAGGAATCATGTATTTAGGAGATTACAGAGACAGTGATCACTGACGTTTAGTGAAAGGAGGAAGAAAATCAGTCAAAATAAATAAAGAATAAAGGTTTGCTAAAAGTAAGCTTACTATAGATGAGTTCAGTTCAGTTCATTCGCTCAGTCATGTCTGTCTCTTTGCAACTTCATGAATCACAGCACGCCAGGCCTCCCTGTCCATCGCCAACTCCCAGAGTTTACCAAAATCCATGCCCATCGAGTTGGTGATGCCATCCAGCCATCTCATCCTCTGTCGTCCCCTTTACCTCCTGCCCTCAATCCTTCCCAGTATCAAGGTCTTTTCCAATGAGTCAGCTCTTCGCATCAGGTGGCCAAAGTATTGGAGTTTCAGCTTCAACATCAGTCCTTCCAATGAACACCTAGGACTGATCTCCTTTAGGATGGACTGGTTGGATCTTCCTGCCGTCCAAGGGACTCTCGAGAGTCTTCTCCAAGACCACAGTTCAAAAGCAACGATTCTTCGGCACTCAGCTTTCTTCACCATCCAACTCTCACATCCACACATGACCACTGGAAAAACCATAGCCTTGACTAGATGGACCTTTGTTGGCAAAGTAATGTCTCTGCTTTCAAATATGCTGCCTAGGTTGGTCATAACCTTCCTTCCAAGGAGTAAGCATCTTTTAATTTCATGGCTGCAATCACCATCTGCAGTGATTTTGGAGCCCAAAAAAATAAAGTCTGACACTGTTTCCACCGTTTCCCCATCTATTTGTCATGAAGTGATGGGACCGGATGCCATGATCTTTGTTTTCTGAATGTTGAGCTTTAAGCCAACTTTTCCACTCTCCTCTTTCACTTTCATCAAGAGGCTCTTTAGTTCTTCTTCACTTTCTGCCATAAGGGTGGTGTCATCTGCATATCTGAGGTTATTGATATTTCTCCCAGCAATCTCGATTCCAGATTGTGTTACTTCCAGCCCAGCATTTCTCATGATGTACTCTGCATATAAGTTAAATAAGCAGGGTGACAATATACAGCCTTGACGTACTCCTTTTCCTATTTGGAACCAGTCTGTTGTTCCATGTCCTGTTCTAACTGTTGCTTCCTGACCTGCATACAGGTTTCTCAAGAGACAGGTCAGATGGTCTGGTATTCCCATCTCTTTCAGAATTTTCCACAGTTTATTGTGATCCACACAGTCAAAGGCTTTGGCATAGTCAATAAAGCAGAAATAGATGTTTTTCTGGAACTCTCTTGCTTTCTTGATGATCCAGCAGATGTTGGTAATTTGATCTCTGGTTCCTCTGCCTTTTCTAAAACCAGCTTGAACATCTGCAAGTTCACTGTGGATGTATTGCTGAAGTCTGGCTTGGAGAATTTTGAGAATTACTTTATTAGCTTGTGAGATGAGTGCAATTGTGCGGTAGTTTGAGCATTCTTTGGCATTGCCTTTCTTTGGGATTGGAATGAAAACTGACCTTTTCCAGTCCTGTGGCCACTGCTGAGTTCTCCAAATTTGCTGGCATATTGAGTGCAGCACTTTCACAGCATCATCTTTCAGGATTTGAAATAGCTCAACTGGAATTCCATCACCTCCACTAGCTTTCTTCGTAGTGACGCTTTCTAAGGCCCACTTGAGTTCACATTCCAGGATGTCTGGCTCTAGGTAGTGATCACACCATCATGATTATCTCGGTCGTGAAGATCATTTTTGTACAGTTCTTCTGTGTATTCTTGCCACCTCTTCTTAATATCTTCTGCTTCTGTTAGGTCCATCCCATTTCTGTCCTTTATCGAGCCTATCTTTTCATGAAATGTTCCCTTGGTATCTCTAATTTGCTTGAAGAGATCTCTAGTCTTTCCCATTCTGTTGTTTTCCTCTATTTCTTTGCATTGATTGCTGAGGAAGGCTTTCTTATCTCTCCTTGCTATTCTTTGGATGCTATTCTGCATTCAGATGGGAATATCTTTCCTTTTCTCCTTTGCTTTTTGCTTCTCTTCATTTCACAGCTATTTGTAAGGCCTCCTCAGACAGCCATTTTGCTTTTTTTCATTTCTTTTCCATGGGGATGGTCTTGATCCCTGTCTCCTGTACAATGTCACGAACCTCTGTCCATAGTTCATCAGGCACTCTGTCTATCAGATCTAGTCCCTTAAATCTATTTGTCACTTCCACTGTATAATCATAAGGGATTTGATTTAGGTCATACCTGAATAGTCGTGGTTTTCCCTACTTTCTTCAATTTAAGTCTGAATTTGGCAATAAGGAGTTCATGATCCGAGCCACAGTCAGTGCCCTGTCTTGTTTTTGCTGACTGTATAGAGCTTCTCCATCTTTGTCTGCAAAGAATATAATCAATCTGATTTTGGTGTTGACCATCTGGTGATGTCCATGTGTAGAGTCTTCTCTTGTGTTGTTGGAAGAGGGTATTTGCTATGACCAGTTCATTCTCTTGGCAAAACTCTATTAGCCTTTGCCCTGCTTCATTCTGTACTCCAAGGCCAAATTTGCCTGTTACGCCAGGTGTTTCCTTACTTCCCACTTTTGCATTCCAGTCCAGAAGAGAGTACAAAGCAAACTGTGGTGGTCTCTTCCATTCCTGAATTTCTGGGGTCTCACAACCTTGCAAAAGCCATCAATGAGGTCTCCAGTTTTTCCCATTGCAGTTTTTGACTGTGAACATAGAATTGGTCAAATGGCCTAGTGTCTTTATGGCCCTAGTAGACGTCTTCATATTGCAGCTATTTGAATGCAGGCCTGTATTCTTTACAACACCCCCATAGAACCTAATTAAATGCCTTGCATCCAATAGGTGCTCAGGAACTACCTGTTGAATTTAAATGAGTGACCATCTCAAAAGAGGACTCATTTCCCCACGGTGTTATAATCAGCTGTTCACTATTTGAAACTACTTACCAGAACTTGGATGTCTCTCCTCCTCATCTGCTGTGAAATTTCTTGGTGTCCCATAGAAAAGAATACATTGCAAATGGAAGGACATTCCATCCAGGACTCTTCCCTGTGAGCAAGCACCTTGCCTTTCTTCCAGACAGCAAGCATGAAGGCTGTATTCATGCTGCCCACATTAAGTCCTTTCTTATGCTCCCCTGTGGTCAACCAGGGGAGGACCTATTTATTGAGGACCTATTCCGTGCAAGGCACTGCACTACTTTCTGTGGCAGGAAGGGAAAAGGGAATAAAGGCAGCTCCAATCTCTCCCAAAAATTAATACTGTAATCTGACCAACCATGTAATTGTGTTTATGATACCTTTGCCCATCTCAGCTGCTCAGCACAGCTTTAAGGTCCAAAGAAATAAACAAACAAACAAATGTTTGTCTGCCCTCAAATAGTTAAGATTAAACTTCACTTCCATTCCCATGATTCCACTAAAAACCCTTCTCTGACTTTGCCAACAGCCTCCATCCCATCCAATCCAAAAACTCTCATCTTCTCCCTTCACTTGTTTGACCAGGTTTATCTCCTGCCAATACTATTTGAAGGCTTCCCTAGTGGCTCAGTCAGTAAAGTATACACCTGCAATACAGGAGACCCTGGTTCTATCCCTGAGTTGGGAAGATCCCCTGGAGAAGAGAATGGCTACCCACTCCTGTATTCTTGCCTGGAGAATTCCATGGACAGAGGAGCCCAGCTGGCTACAGTCCACATGGTCGCAAAGAGTCAGACATGCGTAATACTATTTGAGAAGAAAATGAGTTTTTCTCCTGACCACTGCTTCCCCACCTTCAAGACTGGGTCTGCTGTCTGCCCTGCTCCTCTGGAGACCCATCAGGCTCCCACCTGGGTTTTTCTACCAGCCATTCTCCTCTGGGGGTGTGTGAGGAAATCCACCTGCTCAACAGAACTCTCTCTGAAGATGGAAGAGGACTCTAAGTACTACATATTTAGCCCAGTTTCTCCCCTCTCCTATAGCCAGTAGTCCTTTCCATTCACAAATACAGAGCTCTCTCTTATGTGGGGAATCTTCAAAATAAAACAAAAAATGAAAAAATAAAATGAAAAAAAAGAAGCTCACAGATATAGAGAACTGGTGGTTTCCGGTGGGGAGGTGGGGTGGGTAATGCGGGTTGAAGGGTGAGAGAAATGGGTGAAGGGGGAATACATGTGTAAAACAGAAAATAAAAATAAAATTAAGGAGGCAATCAGAAGAAAAAAAAAGAAAAAAAAAAAGACCGATCCTTGGCAAGGAAATGATCTTTTTAGATAAACTGCTGCATTTGATGTTATAGCAAATAATCTATACTAATGATGTATTCTTTATAATTGTCTCACTGAATCCTCAGCAAAACTAAATACCATTTCCCTAGATTTTTCAAATAAGGAAAACTAAGCAGAGAGAGGTTACAGATTTTGTACAAATGCCTGCAGCCAGTAAGTGACAAGGCAGAATTTATTCCCAGATCTGTTTTACTCTCCATAAATGGCTGATCATAGGTTTTGTGAGCATGGATTTTATTAGTTTATCTTGTTTTATGAATCTATGTCCTCATGCCCCCAAAAAACCAGTATAATAAAGAGCTAATATATGTGCACAAATACTACACTGGAAGAAGTGAATAAAGAAAAAAATTAGAGAAATATCTTATTAATCTTTAAGTTTCCATTCCCAGACTCACCCTCTTACAGGCTAGCCATGTCTATACGTCAGGATTCTTTCTCTGTGCTGATAGATAATAATTTGGAAGTCCCTTTAAATTCTCCCTTGCCCCAGACTCTCTAACCCAGTCTACTTTCAAATCCTTTTAACACTTCCTGAAGCATCATTTTGATCATGTCACCCTCACTCCCAAATCCTATGAGGACTCGCAGTTCCCACATCAAGGAAGACACCATAAACCCTTGCCAGAGGCTTTACCTCACAATCCATCTTTCCCCTTACAGACCCCAAGACATACCCCGAAGAACTTCCTGATGAACATGTCCCATGCTACACAAGTAATGCAGATATTCCCTGTCAGCCACCTTGCCCTGAGCTCATATTACACAATTGGCTAAACTACCTTCCCCATTCTTGACAATTTATTAAGTGGGCATAGGTTCTGGGTGCTGTGCTTTACCTGTGTTTACATTATCTTCAATCCTACACTACAATCCACTATGAAGTCAGTCTCACCATCTGTGTTTTATAGATGAGAAAATTAAGGCTGAGAGAGTTGCCTATGATCATATACCTGGTGTCATGATCTGGATTCGAACACAGATCAAGCTGACTCAAAAGCACTTGCTCTTAGGTACTACATATACACATGCCCATCAGGACCGCTCACGCATGGGGTCTACTCACTGCCCATGCAGTCGTAGTCCACTAAACACAAAATAAATTAAAAGTTTCTTAAATTCCCCAGACATTTTACAGCACAATTTTGTCAATAAATCAATACTTAAAACTCTAAGTGAAAGGTCTTAAATTTTTCATGTTATGAAAAAGGGTCAACGTATCTTTAAAGGTTGGAGTCCAACTCTTTCATTTTACCTTGAATCTAGAATTTGGTTGGAAGCCTCCTCATCCCCTGAGATTTAGATAAAATTGCCTTGAACCACCCAGTTTCTTGACCTGTGACAGTCCAGAGCCCTCCCAGAGATGTGTACCAATTCTCAGGGTGGTGAGAATTGTCTTCTGGTCACCATCTGCCACCCACACTTAAAAGTTCTCCTCGTCTATCTCCATCATCCCCCACTCTGCCTTCCTGTAAAATTCACCCTCTCATTCAGTTTCTAGAAGAGAGCCAATCAAATTAGGCACTGATGAGTTTCATTTGATTGGAGAAGGGAATAGGTTAAGATCACAACAACAAGGAACTGAACAATTTTATAAAGCAGCTGTACTACAGTAAAAAAGAAAGTCTATTAATTAATTTAAAAAAAGATTACAACAAGTTATGTGTGTAGTCCAGTCTGATGTATTCAGAGACAGCCAGGATACCTTTCTCATTGACTCAGTAACTAACTTCGTAGGGTACCTACTACACCCCTGGCACCATGATAATTTCAGGAAGTAAAATCATGAACATTGTTCTTGTCCTTGGGGCACTCACGCTTGGAAACAGAACACACAAACAGATGGTTACTGTACAAAATGACAAGTAGGTGCTTACAAAGTACTCAGGGAAGAACTAAGAGGAAGAAACCACCTCAACCTGGAAGGCTGGGGAAGGCTACACACCAGAGCTAAAATTTTAAAGAAAACCTCGTCCATGAAGATTTTGCCATTCCGAGACAGCCAAGTGAAAAGTACATTCGAGACAGAGAAAAACGTGTATGTGACTCACATATTGAAGGACTAGTGAGTAGTTGGGTATAAATGGTATATAGGCATAAAAAAGGATGCCAGATGTAAGGCTAAAATGGTAGGTCTGAGGCGTATTACAGAAACCCTTGTTTGTGATGTTAAATGGTTTGGCAACTAGGAGTCATGACATGATCAGATTTGTATTTTGGAAAGATAACTGGAAAATTCTTGGATGAGAGCTAGGAGAAGAGGGAAATCAGAGGTTATTACAATGGTCCTGGTGACCAATGACGAGGTGATATTTAGGTCATCCCTGGAACCTGACTCACAGTAGATACTCAACAAATGTTTTTATTTAATTGAATTTTTCTCACTAGCATCTTGCTCAAATATAGCAAGCGCTGGCCTTGATATAGTATCTTTTAAAATACTACATTTTGAATATTGAAAATTCTCAGGTGCTTGATCAGGGTTAAGATGACTTGGAACTAACTGAATATTTATAGATCATTTATCACATACTAAAGATCAGCTATACATAATCCCATTTACTCTACATATGACCCTTCAAGATAGCAGTTTCACCACTTTACACAGGAGGAGAGTAATGAGTGAACAAACACTAGGTGTAACACCAGAATTGGAATTTGATGGGTTGTTGTTCAGCCGCTAAGTCATGTCCGACCCTATGGACTGCAGCATGCCAGGCTTCCCTGTCCTCCACTGTCTTCTGGAATTTCTCAAATTCATACCCATTGAGTTGGTGATGCTATCTAACCATCTCATCCTCTGCTGCCCTCTTCTCCTTCTGCCTTCAATCTTTCCCAACATCAGGGTCTTTTCCAATGAGTTGGCTCTTTGCCTACCTAATTTCAAAATCAACTGTAAATTTATGGCAGCAAAGATCACTGGTAAAGCCACATTCTTCTTCATCAAATATTTCAGAATAGGATTCACAGAAATGAGACAAGGGTGTGGATGAGAGATTTCTGGCCTGGGAAGAGAAGTTCTGATACTGCTTCCATATTTTTTTTTACTACATATGGCAGCAAACCATAATGAGTCAGATATTGTCATAACACATTGCATAATTCCAATGAAGCATTCACATCTCAACTACTTTTCATTATTTGCAATTCAGTAATAAATCAAAGAGATCCACTATTTGGTGGGCTGGGGGAGGGTGGAAACTCACTTCACCCTTAAATACCATTAAATATTAAATGGTATTATCAGGAGGTAATGCCACTTCCCATAATAGATCTGGCTCCAGGTACACTGGAATCCAGACTTCTGACATTCCCATACATTGATAAATTTCTGACCCTGAAGTTTTATTTGAATTCGGACCTCCAAAATCTCCTTAAGCCAATTTGCTAGGAATAATGCCTGTCAACAGAGAGATAGAACATCATCCACCTAGTCTTTAAAGTTTTAAAATCAAAGCCAAGTGAAGCTCATTTGGGAAAGATCTTTTCTTTCTTTAAGGTGAGAGATGGAGCACAAATGAAGCATACCATGGTAAATAGGAACTGGGCTCGCTTGCAGTCATGCACTATAGCCATTAAGCCTTAAGGTCTTAAGGTACCAAGCAATGCATATGATAAATTTCTCAAAAACATCCCAGCCATAACATAGTTCTTGCTGATTGCTCATTTACCCATAATGCATGCTGTCATAGCAAAGCCTGACAAATGACTGAGAAAGCTCAGGTTATTTTTTACTCTGACTGCCAAGCCCCTCACCTCAGATTATTCATTTATTAGGGCAATCACTGAGGTCTGGGTACTTAATATTGTTTTCACCAAATATGAAAATGATCTACTTGCCTATTCTTTAGTTCCTCCTAGGGCAAGCCATTTATCATCAGCTCAGGATAAATGACTGCTTCATTATAGCCATAATTTATGAGGTGTTAGAAGTAAAGAGCCACGCCTAGAGACTTAAAGCTTTAATATGGATTAAAATAAGATAATCAATCAAGCTAATACAAATTTTCTCTCAGCATTATTTCTTGTTTTGAAATAGCTTAATACTTTTGGGGGGTGGATGGTTTTTAAGCCACGTTGAACATCTCGTTATCCAACAACATGCATGTGTGTCTGAGGCAATGTGTAAATAAATATAGAGTGAGATACTACCAGGAAAAAGGAAATAAAACCAAGCCACCAGCCGTGATTGACTGAAATCCTGATTTTTCTTCATGGTGTCTGATAAACCGGAAGCCAAAGAGCTTGCAAAGCAGTGGTGAACTTAAGTAGACCCTTCTTTCCAGTTTTCTTATTTCTCTGTAAGAATATTGTAGAAGGACCACTGCTGCTTTATTTTTCCTCATTCACCCTAACAACAAAGAACTGACTCTAGGGAGAAAAGTTATGTCTCAATAACATTTCAACAATTTTGCTTTCTTTTATGTCCGAAGCAGGGTTGCACAACTCATAATTTGGACAAGAGCAGCCTTCTTGCCGTGTCTAGGGGATAAAGAGTATTTCCCACTAAAATAGCATTACTGTCTTAAAAAGTTTTTTCTGGTTTGTATCTTGATTTTATAGTTATTAAGCTATGCCAAAACAAATATTATTTCCAAATTATGTGTCATGCCCCAAACACTAACATAAACCTATTTGACCAGTTGAGTAAAAACCTTTGAAGACTATATGGGAAATTCACAACTTAATGCTTTAAACACATACCACTGGGGAAGAAAATCACCACAAGATTTAACAAATAAGCAGTCTAAAAGCCAAAGACACAACAATGCTAATTAAAAAACCTTCCCAAAGTTCTGGCCATTTTCCTAAGACTACCTTCCTTGCAGGTAAGACAAACGGGCCCCAGCTGCCTCCAGGCAAATCTTGAAAGATACTTCCAGCAAGGCCTGGTGACTGGAAACTACTCAGCCTTGAAATTAACATCCCTAGGAAAAGCCTTTTCCTCTCTCTAGACAACAGCAGCTTACATCTTCAGGACAAAACAGAAGGAAAAAAAAAATAAAACGATGACAAAAAAGGATGCCAGAGGAGACAGTTGAAGTCACGCTGTGTGCTCCTGAAGGGCCCTTCATGTTTTACTTCAGAGAGAGCATGGAAAACACACCTATCTTGATAATGGCTTTGGTCAACATGGTCAGACTCCCCACATCCTTACACACAAGTACCACTGAGTTTACGTTAAAGGAGTAAAACCTGGGACTTTCACAAGTGCTCTGTGTCCGGAGGTGTGATTACAAATTAAGGCAGGAATCTGTATGAGAAGAAAAGGATCTTTCACAAGCTCATAATGGGAACTGAATGCAAAAGCCATAGCATTGTAATTTAGAGTATGGCAACTTGTGATATAAAATATTTCCACTTAGTGCAACTGTTTTCCATTCAATACTATTTCCAGCAATAAAAGCCTCTGGAATATCACTCAGACTGGTTTAAGTTAAATTCCAATATAGATCTTTGTTAGCTAACGGGGCATTTTTCAATCCAGTCATCTTTCCCCACCCTACATATAATTCAACAACCGCACTTCAACAGGGATAAAACAATTTAAGCTCCAAAGTTGTCCAGTGCATGTGTGCATGCGTTTTTCAAGCCCTGTGCGATCGGACAGAAAATGATTCCCTTTCTTTCTCTCTCTCAGTTGAGATGGCTTTTTAAAAAATGAAAATGCAAACTCTAGCATTCACAAATGTATAGCATCTTGTTTTCAACATACATGCATGCATACATAAAAGGTACTAAAAAAATATGTCTGGGCTCCACATACAAGGAACTCTGCTTGTAAAAATAAATAAAGATATTTACTACAAAAATACTAACCATCTCGGTTGTGAATAGACTTCTGGTGGTTATAGAGAGAAAGGAAAGCAGATAGAAAACTTTGATTTGACTGTTAGGTCTTCACTTTGTTAGTTACACCTTTATTTGTTTGTGTAACATTGTCTATACCTCCAGGTACTCCACCATCCATGACCTCAACTGTGGCAAATTTTGCAGTTCTTTCTCACACCTATTTCTACAAGGTTCTTGATAGTGGAGGAAAATATTATAGGTCTCAGTGAATAATGTCACAATCGATTATATTTTGTATGCTATACTTTATGTATATGTCTTCTGTGTGTGGCATCATCGATTATTATTGTGATTTTTATTTCTATGTTAAATACAGTTGGCACAAAATACTTCAATAGTGAAATGTGCACAGAGGTATAGAAGACATTGAAAATGTTTTTAATGTAAAAAATAATCCTCATAGGCATATTCAAAATAAATATGGTTTCCTTTATGGTGGGACATAAAGCAACATCATTCATTGAAAATTCTGAAGCACAGAGATGAAGAACTACTTTTTCCCTTTACATACACTTCCCTGTTTATGTGATGAAATTTTAAAATAATTTCTCCTCTCAAAGTACTAAGAGCTTCCTCTGCGGCTCAGTGGTAAAGAATCTGCCTGCCAGTGCAGGAGACGTGGGTTCAGTCCCTGTCCGGGAAGATCCCCTGTCTGAGAAGGAAATGGCAACCCACTCCAGTATTCTTGTCTATGAAATCCCATGGGCAGAGGAGCCTGGCTGGCTACAGTCTCTGGGGTTGCAAAAGAGTTGGACACAACATAGCATAAACAACAACAGGCTTGCATTCCCAAAGAAGAGTTATCAGCAATAAAATCTTTGAATGGATCAAAACTTCTAACAGAAATCTGATTGAGACTTTGGTAAGCCATGTCACTACAACTCATGAGCATGTCCAAACACACAACTACTGCCTGATAGGTTGCTAGAGTCAAGCCGCCTTCCTTGAAGGCCAAGAGCTAGAGGGAAAGTGTGGATCTGCTTAAGAAACACAGACTAATTCCTCATTTGTAGAACAGCAATGGTACAACATGTTAAAAAATTAGCGTACGGAAAAGTTCTTGATAAACTGAAACGTGCAACATGCACGCATGATAGATCAATGTTGCTGTTGTTATTATTTCTCTTTAATCACATCACTCATCTTCCTTCATGAGTGGATCAGAATTTTGAAGACATTTGCATTGTGTTTGAATTTAGTTGATTCAGTTGAAGGAATACAAATTGATATTCTACCAGGTAGGGGAAAACAGTGCTGAATAGAAAGAGGGCATGTATTATGGAGGTTGAGTCCCTGCTTTCTTGAAGATCACAGTTTGAAACAACTGAACTTCAGTTCTGTCTTTGCTTCACAGGGGCCTGCTTCCCCATAGGACCTAGGACTGATTGATAACCGACTACACACACTTATCACATGCTTGTTGAATGAACGAATGAATAAATACCAAGACACCTCATTTACTTGCTAAGCCTAGTTATCATCCTTATTTTCATTATCTACTAAAAGCTAGATTTGAATATTTCCATTTTTCTATAAGGTACGGAAAACATAAAAATCAAATTGTTTTTCATAAGTTAGGCCTAAGTAAAAGCAAAGACAGGTACATACTTTTCTGTGGCTTTCCTTGCCCTCATCATTTCTTGTGTAGTTATACACAGGCTCTTAAATACTGACTTTTTATGGGAAATTTCTCAAACACAAATAAATATATTTCACTGAGTAAAATCCTGACATGAATGGAATGAAAAATAGTAACTTAGATGTAAACTGCTAAGTTACCAATTAGCTTCTTAAAACAATTGAAAGTCACTGAGAGCCCTCAATACACAGAGGCGGTTAATTAATTAACATTAGATGTGATTAATAATGAGTCTCATTTAATAGCAAATATCTGCCTGCAATGGCTGCATGACAGAACAAAAAGCCTTCAGAGAACAAGCAACTATATTTATCCTGATTGTGTTTGGGATTTTAACATGTTTTGTGCAGGCTGACAAATGGCCTATTAATTATCTAATGTTGTCTGACAACAACAGCTTGATAAAGATGTATGTTTTTGAATCGCTGGATGGAAACTGCTGGAGAAGAGCCCCAGAGGGGCCTTGCTGTCCTAAAACTGGGCTCCAAGCCACAGTGACAGGCAAGACAAAGCCCTATCTCCCACCACAGCCTTCACAGATAAAATACGACTTGGCATTAGGGACATTTTTTTTTTCTTTCAGAAAACTGCTTCTGCAATATCTGATTAGGAAAAGGAGGAGTAGGTCTTTACTAAATTGGGGTTAAGGCATAATCAATATCATATATGGAGTGTCTGGGCTATTCTGCATAAACACAGGCACTTCGTATTATTAAGGAGTCTATAATGCCGAGGAAGCATATGGCAGGACACTGCAGCTCTCTCTATTCTTTTTATTTAGAAGTTTATCTTCCAACCTGTTTGACAGCTGCTCCTAAGTGGTTTCACAGTGCCAAATTATTTTTATGATTGTTTGATGTTTTATTCTCCCATTTCAGTTAATGAGATAGGATCCCACAATGGCCATAATTCAGGGCTGTCAGAACTAAAAAGCATGCTTGTGGCAAGAGAGCCTGATGGTAAATAAGGCTAAAAGCAATGGATAATAAAAAACTCTGTTATCAGAGTCGCCTTTGCAATCAAAACTTGTTGGGGTCAGAGCCTTCCTTTCTTTGTGTGGCTTCTGGATATTCCCAACCCAGTGCGAGGTCCCTGTCCACCCCACTCCATCATCCATTTTGACTCTGCAAACGAGTTCACATCTCCTTGGAAAGGCGTATGAGGAATAATATTAACTAAGAAATGTTAGAAGGTCTTAAAGATATTGAGTGCTATATTCTAATTAAAGGGCTTGTGCATCATTTACAGTGCCAAGCGAGTAATTTGTCATACACTGTTAGAAAGAAATTGTTCAACAAATAACCTTTACAAGAGTCTTGAGAACAGCTTCATAATTGAAATCCCTAATGGTTTTGCTGGGAACTTTTATTAAGGTTTGAGGGTTTGGTTTTTTTTTCCTTCTCTCCCTCAAGAGTTTATAGCAACTTATGGTTGTAATGTAGCAACTTTCTTTCAGAGAAGGAAGCCCTTTCTAAATTGTATTTACAAATGCCCTAAGTATTAGCAAGGCCATTTCTATTGATAATCAAAATGCAGTGATTTGCCAGAAGAAAACAGGAGACTTGTTCTGTTTTGTCTGTGTGTTTGCTTTTGTTTTTGTTATTCCTAGTGGAGAAAGAAGCTTTAAGAGAGATGTTATAAAGATAACTGAATTTGGAAATGTTTTTATCTTTTCACTTAAGTTCTCAATATTTATTTGACTGTAAGGTGATCCCTGAACATGTGATGATTAAAAAATTCAAAGTCACTACTAGACTGAGCCTATTAACATAAATTATTATTCAAAAGTTCAAAAAAGGAAAAGCTACCACTTTCCCAAACAGTATTTCTTTCTTCTTATTACACACTTAAAATAATGGTCCTTCATAGGCAGAAAATAGCATGGCAAAAACTCAAATAATAGTAAGTCCCATAACTAATTATAAAGCCTGACATGCCTCATGCAGAAACACTCCCTGATGAGTACCACAGATTGCCTGCTTTATAAATATTTAATGCTTGCCAGCAACCCCGGTTTTTCTCTCACATCTAAGCCTAAACCATTTGTCTCCCCTTACAATCAGCCATGTCTATGTGGTGTCATCATGTCTGAACAAGTCTGACTTACTGCATGTTTTTCAGGATACAAAATTCAGGACATGACATATCTCCATAATGTGAATGGAACAATTACACAACTGAAGAGGCGCGGGAAAAAATAAAGAATTTTAAATGGGCTAAGCGTCATTACAAGGTTAGCTCCAGAGAACTCAAGTCAGAAAATAATGACTAGAGTTGTCGACAATTATCAGAGACAGCTCTTAAAAATACTCTCTGTGTAATCTTGAATTCCCTTCTGCAACCAAATAAAGTTATACAGAAACAGCACTACCCCCCCCAATTTAGGGATGTTTCAGTTCGGTTCAGTCGCTCAGTCGTGTCCGACTCTTTGCGACCCCATGAATCGCAGCACGCCAGGCCTCCCTGTCCATCACCAACTTTCGGAGTTTAGGGATGTTTAGATCCATGTTAACATAATATGTATCTCCTCATTTATAGTGAGCCACCTCCTGGGAAAAGTGTGATGATCTCTAATCAAGACTGGTAATGGATCTTGGGTCATTAGAAAAAACTTGGACAACTAAAACAGTGGTTCCTAGTAAAGGGATCTTAGAAGAAGTTAAAGGTAAAACTACTGCTCTGTGACTGATGAGCTGTCGTGAACCCTGAACTGTCCTAAATCTGTGACTATCTCTATGAGGACTCACGATTCCTGAACATCCCACAGGTGAGTATCATCATCTCAAAAACCAGGACCATGTCTGGCAACACTCAGAACAGTAAACACACAAAGAAATCCAACAGCAAATTACAGGTGAGGCAAATACCCTTGGAAGAGGTCATGTACTCTGATGGTACTTGGTGTACAGACCTCTGTCCATCTTGTGTATAAAACACAGGAAAGCCCAAAGCACTGAGATACCATTCACATCCACTCCACCATTTTACCTGGTTTGGTTTGTCCATCTTGAATATTGTTCCCATCAATTTGACCTGACTGATGTTTGTGAACATAATTCTTATGTGTTCTATAGAAGAAAACTTTTGAGCCTGGTCCAGGCCAGGGGCTACAAACTGGTAACCTATAGACAGTCTTTGGCCTACATAAGTGTTTTATGTCATTACCAGTAGGTTTCTTCTCCTTTATAAAATAAAAACTATTTTACTTGTCAATGTTTAACAGTGAAAAGATTTTACATTAATAAAAAAATTAGATTCCCAGCTTCTTGAAAATATGTAAGCTCTGGCAACATGAGATCCACACTTTGGGAGAGAGACAAGGGAGACAGCACCCTTCCAACATCACAACTGTTCTTGGATCCTCCATGATCATTACAGGGCCCTTTCCTTAATTCACATTTCTCACCTCACTCCAGCTCTTGCTTTTAAACAACACCCCAAACCTAGGCCAAACTTCCTCATTGCACAGAGAAGAGGTCCCAGGGATTTCAGGAGAAGTGATCAATGTCACAAAACTCGTTTGCTAAAGATGTGAGTTTAGATCCCAGGCCTCCTAGTTGCCAAGCCAAGGCAATTCATCATTATATATTCACCAAGGCAGCCATGGCCTGTTTTCAAGATGCCTGGTTACTAGCAGCGCACAGAGGATACATTTGTAAACGGCTATAACAGGGTGAAAAGTTACTCCTGACACAGAAAAAGAAAATATAAAGTGCCATGGACTTTCAGCATCTGCACCACATGGGAACTTGTTAGAAATGCAAAATTTCAGGGCCTCTGCATTAGACCTATGGTATCAGAATCTGCATTTTAACAAGCCCCACTCTGTGATTCAGGTTCTCTTCTCTAGGGGAAGCGTTTCACACAAGTTCTGTGTTTTCGTCAGCCACTAGGTAAGGGTAGAACCCCATTGCTATGTGTTTCTCTTGGATCCTATGCCTGCCATAACACAATGGATGGAAAGTAGTTTTAGTAATAAACAAAGTGGCATACTAAATTGGAATTCTTCCTTCAACTCATAAGAAGAGTCCATGGACGTTCTCTGTGGGCATATCTTTGCAGCATGAAAATCCAAGTGCGCTGTAGATCTAAAGTTTCTCAAAACAAAGCCTCAGGCACAGCCAGTTATGTAAATGCACCTATCCCAATTAAGACAGCTAGGAATAGTTGACTAAATGGAAGCTAGTTTATGTGACAAAATTTTTCTGAACTGCTATCTCCTGAAGTTACAGTTTACCTTTTCTAAAAATGAGAAGTTTGAGTTTCATATAACAAGAGAATTAAAACAATCTATTGGTCATTAAGATGTCTCTATCATCCTTCTTATTGTATATTTTGAGTTGTACTGTTGAGTAAGCAGTTGCTTTGAATAAAATTTGGTACCTGGCTAAAAATGATCAAGTAACAGTTTAAATTTGTAATTAATTCAATCATCTGGCAATAAAGGGACAGTTGAAACAAAAATAAAAAATAAAAACCAGAAGAACCAGAGGAAGCAGGCAAGAGGACTTCGTGAGGGGCAGATGATCAGCAGGATGTTTGAGACAAAAGTACATGCAGGAAGCCAGGCGGTCTGCTGTCCAAGCAGCCAGACCCAGAACCAAACGTTATTAATTGCTCTCCAAGCCCTGCCATCGCATCGTGCTCCAGCCCCGTTCACAGCTTTACTGGGTTCTCCATGTCTGGAAGCAGCTCTCTGGATACAGCCCTGCCACGTGTCTGACGGTCCCATCCAGGCACCTCTTCCCTGATCAAGAAAGCAGGGATCTTCACTACTTTATAGCCCACACACGGGGCATCACTTAGGAGAAGCCATTGGTGGTTCAGTGTCCAAGAGGATTTTTTTTCTCTCTAATTTAGAAACTCACAGGGCTTACTTCACTACACTTCACTACACTTCACTTCACTACAAAACACTACAAGTGTTTTGTTGGGCTCTGAGTGCAGGATCTCAGTCAAAGGGTTGAAAACTAGATCCAGATCATGAAGATAAAATAAAGAAACAAAATCAGTGCAGTTCCTAAAGACAGAAGAGATATCCTTTGGAATATAAGAGGGAGAAAAGGACAATAACCTAAAAATACTCAGCTCTTCCTGTCTGGTTATATCAGACCAATTTGTATGTGAGCAGAGAAGCAGGACATACATAAAAGAATCATAGAAGAAAAAATGAACCACAGTCTGTCTTTTGGCCCCATAATTGTGTTTCAGACATAAAAATGAGACTACCCCCTTAAACAGAATCTCTGATGTCCATGTTTGAATAATAGATGTTCCCAATTATTACTAAAAGTGTCACTTCCGAGATACGAGGGCCACATACCTGTGAGGCCACCAGCCTTCTAGGCACACAATGAGGACTGGGATTCCTTGTTTTGTTTTCCCTTATCTTTCCTCCCCCTTGAATGAGAGCAAATGTGTCTGCATTGTTCACCAGCCTGCACAGAAACGTGATGTCACCTAAGCTAGGTTTTCAGGTGTTCCTTTTTTCCAGCATGAGGAAAGAAAATAGATGACACCACAAGTTTAATACTAATTGATTTATTACCTGCCTAAGCAAATCCCAGGCAGTGCAATGGCAGGCTCAGGCTTAAAGCAAATGATTTACAAGATAATGTTTGACTCTGAGAAAGGGTAATCAGACCCAGATACAATGGATGATAGGATAATTGAGAAGAAATAAAAGAGGATAAATTGCCATGTGCTAATGAGTTTACAGGCCCTAATGGGAAGGACATCAGTTTTAACACTCGGGTTATGAGCTGGGAGCAAGTCTTTTTCTCCATCCAAGCCCCCTACCTCCTTCAACTGCTGAAGATGTAGTGCTGAAGCAAACCAAGATTAATGGTATCCCGCTCATTTACTTAACCATTCTTTACACCTCAGACAGCTTCCTGTGTTAAACGTATAGGGCTGCGGTGCTTATTTTTTAAAACCAGCTTTACTACAAACAGTTCCTGTCAGCGTATGCTGCTTACCCAACACTGCCTGGATAGGAATGGTTTTGGCTCAACCACTTGGGCAACAACTCTTCTGCCTCCAGGGTCCCCAGGGGTGCCTCGAAGCCTGATGAGCCGATGCCGTTATCTGCAAGCCTTTTGGCCTCTCGGAGAATATTCTGAACCATTTATGCAACCTGGGTGCACTCACATTTGGAAATGGTTGCCTGAGCAGCAATCACGTCTCGCCTCATGATTCATTTTTATATCTCACTCACCCGTCATCCCACATCACCAGCAAGGACCGGTGACACTTTATTGGTATTTTTGATTACTGCTATAGCCATCTGAATTTTTCACAGGATGGGGGCCTCTGATCCAAATGAAGCCACACACTGAGCGAAGGGGACAGGCTGTAGAGAAATAAAGGGGCAGTGTGAGCGGAGCAAATGGGAAGGAATGTGGAGCGAGGCACTTCCTGGGAGACAGAGAACCTATTCCTTGTAATGTTCTCACCAAATGAAGTTTAATATGGTGAATCGTGGAGCGACACTGACACGTCTTCACCTCGCAGAAAGGCAGCTCAAGTGCCACACTTAAACATGTCTGAGGGATAACTCAATTCCCTTACACAAAAGCCAAAGGAGCACATACCCAAAATGGCCATTTCTACCTGTATGGGGAAGGCTGCTTGAGCATCTCAGCTTTGCTTGGGAAATATGAGCGCTCATTTCGTGTTTCCTCATGGAATATGCACCAAACAGGACATTTCTTCATAGGAGTGGACTTGATGTTATAGTTAGATCCTAAAACAGCATTCAGTGATTCCTACTAAAACCAAAATTATTTTCCTGACCTGGCGTTTTGTGAAGCAAGGTTTTAGGGATGATTTGAGACTGACATTCTGGTGATTTCTGAACCAAGCAGTGTCACTATAAAACTACAGGCAATATTATTTTTCTACTCTGTATGTGAGATTTTAGGAACATCTGGTTGTTTTCAGTTTCTAGCACTAGTAAAACATCACTGGTTCATGTTAATTTAGAGAAACCAGTAAAATCATTTTAAGTTTATCATGCTAGTTTATACTTTACTAAATACTTTTATCAGAAAAAGTGACTGGATAATACAGGAAGGCTGTTTATAGTTTTCTGTTCTTACTGAAAATATCTGCAGTCATGTATAAGGGTTTGTTCAGCCTAATCCATAGCTAAGATTCATTTAAGGAGGATGGTAACTGCTTATGTAGAAGCAGACGATTCTAACAAACTCTTCAGTCTTGCCTTCTCCTGCTGTTCCCCTGACTGCTCGCCCACCCCATCCCCTCTACTCCCCAGATAAGTTCTGCTTTTCCTTATCTTGGGCTTCCTGGTGGCTCAGACAGTTAAAGAATCTGTCTCAATGTGACAGACCCTGGTTCAATCCCTGGGTCGGAAAGATCCCCTGGAGAAGGGAATGGCTACCCACTCCAGTGTTCTTCCCTGGACATAAGAGCCAGGCAGGCTACAGGCCATGGGGTGACAAAGGGTTGGACACGACTGAGTGACTAACATTTTGCCCTACCTTACAATTTTATTCATTAATCCTTTACATAGCAAACTGTACTTAGGGTCACCTCCAGTTCAAGCCACCCATCTTGGTCAAATTCTCACAGTTTCAGTGATGCTCCATTCTATATTATCTGTGCAGAAGTTTCTCGTGCTGGGCAGTAGAGTACCATCTGACACTGGGGTCCATAAATGCTCTGAAAGACTAAAGATGATCATTTTAACCCTTTAGGCTGCTGTAGTTCTTTTCCAAAAACTTTAAGAATGGATTTTCTCTATGGCCAAGATAAAGGAGTCTAATTTCTCAGGCAGATAAACTGAGTCTGAAGAGTTGCTCCGTGGCTTCCGAAGGTCACACAAGGAGCAGAAAACCTGGGAACGAGTCCTGGGATCTCTGACTCCCACGTCCCCTTTGGGAACACTAGACAATACAGACACCCTCCATGAACTGAATCCAAAAATTGTAAAAGATAAGTTGTTTCCTTATATTGTTCAAAGAGGAAAAAAAAGAATAGCTTTCCCACAGAGAGCAAACAAATAGTGAATGGGCCCTCTCTTCATCCTATAGAGTTCTATGTGAGAATGTTTTTTTTTCTTATGTGAATTTTTTAAAAGTCCATTTGGATTGCCGCCTAACACAGAACATTTCAGAACAGACCTATTTTTTGTCTAAACAATAGAAGTACTGGGTCATAGACTTTCAGAGTTGGAAAAGACCTTGCAGATCCTAGAGTTCAACATCCTTATTTTACAAATTACGAATCAGAGAGATTAGGCAGCACAGACATGTTTACAAGTTGTTCAAAACAGAGGCAATTAAAACAAATTACAAGGAGACTAAATCTATTTGTATGAACACTCCAATTATTCTAGGGAAAAACATACAAGGATGTGTTACCTGAAGCACATTTATTATTTTACACGGTAAGACTTAACATCTGCCCTCCCAAAGGCAAAGCAAATCTGCTAAAAGAGAGCAAATCACACTGATAGTGGATTCAGTGGTACTACATATGAGAAACTGAATAAATATCCGTGGATTCCCCCCACCCCTGCCCAAGACCAACCCATTACAGAATCCACAGACCCAGGTTTAATCAATAGTTAAAAGAAGAAATGGAAGAGATTAGCATGATAGCAAAGCTTAATACAACAAAGTGATGGAATATGAAGAGAGTCAAAACTATGCATGGAGACGAACCAGATAACTCACAGGAAAGTCTAAAATATACGAAAGATCATTTTCCATCTTCAGGTTCCAGTTGGCCAGGGCCCTTTTTCTAGTAATCCTTGTCTTTTATTGGGTTGCCTTCCTTCCTTCATGTGCCTCTCAGCCAGTAAATCTGCAGCCTTAGAAGCCAGCTCCCAGAGAAAACTAAAGCTCTTTCTAAAACAGACAAGCAGTTGCACCAAAAGGACCATCTCCCAAGGACCTGGCATATTCATACTGGACACAGCAAAGCTGTTCAGTTCTTCTGGATTTGGAAATTCTACTGGCCCCCACCCCACCTCCCTTATTTTCTTATTTTGAGAGAAATTAATTGAGAACTGTAAAATGAGTAACCTTAAAATAATTCAAACTGTGGTCTCATCCAACTCATCATCTGGGACAGAAACAATAATGTGGATGGATGTTCAAACAGATGTTTTTATAAAGATATTTTTACATGGAAAAGATGTCAACAAACACAAAGCTTAATGTTATTGCCTATAGGAGCCAATACCCATGGCTAATTTTTAGAGAATCTCAGAATTTTAGGACTGCAAATACATCTGCTTATTTATCCAGAATTTTTATTTTACAAATGAGAAACCTTAGCTTTACATTTTTCTAAGATTTGGCCAAGGTCATGAGTCAGTAAATAGCAAAAGACCCAGGCTTCTGATTTCCCACTGCAGTGCTTTTTCCAGCAATTCTGAATAAACTTACACAGGTCTGAAAAAAAACAACAATAGAACAACAAAAAAAATACTACTCTCCATTTTTAAAAAGATAGGTTCTTGGAAGTGATAGTGTATACATTAATCACAGCTGTCTGTGGGTACAAATTTAACACTAGCTAAAAACTTATAGCTGATAAGGAGCTCTTTCATCCCTAAAGGAAGGCAAGATTTAAGACATCCTATGGGAAGTCAATGGTCTTCCCAGGTGGTGCAGCGGTAAAGAATCCGCCTGCCAAACAGGAGGCGTTGTTTCAATCCCTGGGTCAGGAAGAGCCCCTGGAGAAGGAAATGGCAACCCACTCCAATATTCTTGCCTGGAAAATTCCATGGACAGAGGAGCCTGGTGGGCCACAGTCCATAGAGTCACAAAGAGTCAGACACGACTGAGTGACTGAGCACACACACATACACACATGCGGGAAGTCAAAGACCAACTAATTCCAAAGGCCTTGCAGGCTAACAGGAGTAGTGGGAAGTCTGGTGAGCTACTTACATGCCAGGCCTTTACCTCACATCTGCTCACAAAAATTGTGAACTGGTATTTTTGTAACTGAGCTACCTTCTAACTCTGCATTACAAAAAAAGCTCTGTTTTTCCTCTCCGAATTCACTATCAGAGCATGTAATCTGGCTCTCAATCACGGAACCCAGGTGGCATTCTAAAGAGCAAAGAGCAAACCTTAGATGTCATTGAGTAGATTTGCCATGAACCAGAAGATCCAATGAGAGACATGTTCTAGCCAATGGAGGAGGTGGTGGGCAACAGTGACAGCCTATTCATTTGGACAGGCTTTCAATCAGTAGATAGCAGCTTAATGCACCAGGTTTCAAGTATTATATAGATACAGTTTTATTCTTACATCAAAATGCAAAGCTGTTGATGAGAAAATTGCACATGTGCTGAATGATGGGTTTGATGTCAGACAACCAGATGTTTCCACTTAGGGCTCTTCCCATCTCTGCCAGCAGGTAGCAGAGGGAAAAGAAGGCAATGGTGTTCTTCTAGACTAGGAGTTTCTTGGGAGCAGGGAGCAGGAGGGTGTCAATTTTACATCATTACTTCTTTAGCATCTACTACAGTGCCTGGCACATAATAGATGCTCTGTGTTTCTTAAATTCATATAATGGCACTCAAGTCAGTTAATTCTTCTGTTTAGTTTGCTGAGGAAGAAAACTGAAGACTATTGAAACTTTAGGCTCTGTTAATTCTATTTATCCCTATTACACCGGGAAGCCGTCCTTATGGACAACTGATAATAGCCTTGGAAACAGGCTAAAGGAGATTTTTTTTCCTTTCAAATTCAACAAATAATCTTGCCGCGATAAAGATGTTGTAAAGATATTCTTTATTTGTAAGTGCATATACGAAATGCAAATAGTTTTACATTCTAGAATTTAACACAAAAATATTTTGAAGCTATCTTAGAAACAAATTTTTCCAGCACTAAATTATTTTTTATGCACTCTCAGCTCCCCAAAATGCAGTTTTTAATGACATGCTGATATGTAAAACATGTACACTGACTTTTTATTTAATAAATAGAAACTGAGATATAAGGAACTAGTTTTCAAAGCCCATTTCAATAGGACAGAAAGTTTTCCTGCTGGTAGGCATAAAACTCATGTTCATCATTTAAGTCAATGGGGCATTTGGACAAATGCTCAATTCAAATATTTCATGGAAAGTGTGAGCACACATTTATATGCCTATGAGCATACAAAATAACACACACATGTAATTTTACAATGCAATTTAAGTATAATGAAATGGACTCCCATTCCCAGGCATGAGGCATTAAAAAGGAAGCCATCCCACTGGGAAATGGAAGGATTAAGCACAGATTCCTGTGCAGCATCATTCATCTTGCTTGGTGCTCATGTGAAAACATAAAAACTCCATCTGTTCCCTAGGCATACTTTGTTGTTCAGGTGGTTTGTTTTAAAGATTAATTTGTAATGGTTAAGTTAGTTATTTCAACTAAAAAATTGCACAAAATGGTGCTTGGCATCTGGTTTTGCTAAAAGTGTTAAGAGATCTTTAAGCAGCTGAGTGTCATCCCTACTTAAAGGATAAAATGAACAGTAGTTTGATTCTGCTTTCAGATAGATGAGCCTCCATCTGCATAGGAGCGGAAACAAAGTAAAAACAAGACGATGACTCTTTTATCAACTCTAAGGTCGTCCTCAAGTACACTTAGACTTTTGACTGTGATGATTTAACCTTATCAGAAAATTTTATTTAACTTGATCTGCTTTGATAATGAAACCTTAAATATTTCTGCCTATCAAGTTATACATTTAAATTTTCTAATTTCCTCAGTTGTCACTGGAGCTGGAGGTAGTTTGGAAGAGTGCAATAAGCTGGCCTCCACATCCTCTTAAATGGCAATTTTTGTCTTCACTGTCATAGTATCAGAACTGATATATATGCTAATTATATTTTTATTAAGCATAATTTTATTAGTAGAATTTATAATATGTAACATGAAATATTCTCTTCATTCACCATTTTCTGCAAGTGATTATAGCTTTCTCTACACCTTTGACCAAAGAAGTGAAAGTGTTCATCGCTCAATCATTCCAACTCTTTGTGACTCCATGGACTGTAGCCCACCAGACTCCTCTGCCCATGGGATTTCCCAGGCAAGAATACTGGAATGGGTTGCCATTCCCTTCTCCAGGGGATCTTCCTGACCCAGGGATCAAACCCCAGTCTCCTGCATTGAAGGCAGATTCTTTACCACTGAGCCACCAGAGAAGAATGACCAAAGAAGAACCCTACTCAGTCTGAGGAGTTCCCATGAAACTTGCTGAGAGATACATCCATGGGGTGGGAAGGGCCAAGAGAAGACTCACCATGCCAGTCAGAGCAGTCTGCAGAGCCAAGGTGCAGGCAAAGTCAGAGCCTGCACATCCAAGATAATGATATGACTACAGGGATCTGATGAGATCATGTTTGTGCAAGTATCCTTATACATGTGCATGTTAGAGGTTTACCTTTAGGGTTTTCCTGAAATATCTAAAACAAATAACTCAGACACTGGAAAATGTTGGTTTGAAGACATTTCAAAGCAATTTTCTGTTAAATTTTAGAGTGCAAGAATATATTGCATTTTGCATATGCACTTAAATGTAAAGCACATCTTTCAAAGAGTCTTCATAACATCAATATTCTTTGTTGGATTTAAAACAAAAGAAAAAATTTCAAGCCGCTCTCCAAAATTCATTCTGGCTGTCCATAAAGATGTCTCACCAGTGTAGATTTCATATAGTCTGCTGATCAGAAGGCATTCACTCATTGCTTATTACTTTATTCACCCTTGTTCTTATTACAGTATAACTCATTTACTCTTGTTCTCTCTGCTTTTTCGAAGTCTCACTGGATTAGAAGCGGCACATTAGAAGAATATAAGGTGAGAAAGAATAGAGGACATTCTCCAGGGACTGGGGGATTACTGTGCTATTCATTTAAATCTATTAGGTTTTATGTTCATATGTACCACCTTAAATGGTATCTCTAATTCTACATCAATTTATTGCTAACAATAATTTCCCTCTATTCACAGCAATCTCATTTCATGAGAGAAAAAGAGCAGTGCTACCACTGTTCACAGTTACAATCATCAAAATATTGTCTATTTTGAGAATATAATATTCTAGGTTTCTTTATTCCAGTAAGAAATCAAGTGAAAATGAAAGTGTGAATCACTCAGTTGTGTCTGACTTTCTGCAACCCCATGGATTGTAACCCCCCCAGGCTCCTCTGTCCATGGGACTTCCTAGGCAAGAACTGGAGTGGATTGCCATTTCCTTCTCCAGGGGATCTTCCTGACCCAGGAATTGAACCCAGGTCTCCTGCATTGCAGGCAGATTCATTACTAGCTTAGCTGCCGGGGAAGTGAAAGTGAAAGTCGCTCAGTCATGTCCAACTCTTTGCAACCCCATGGACTATAGAGTCCATGGAATTCTCCAGGCCAGAATACTGGAGTGGGTAGCCCTTCTGTTCTTCAGAGGATCTTTCCAACCCAGGGATCGAGCCCAGGTCTCCCACATTGCAGGTAGATTCTTTACCAGCTGAGCCACCAGGGAAACCCAAGCCACCAGGGAATTAAATACTAAATAGTTAAACATTTAAGAGGTCCTAAGAGATTTATTCTGCTTCACTGTCACTGTGTCAGGCTCCAGATATCAATGTCAGGTATTTTTGATATTTACCTTTGTATGTGAAAAAATTTTCCCTTAAAAAAATCTCACAACCAAGTAACTAATCATATTAGAAGAAAAATAAGCACATTACTAACAAATGTCTTCATTTCAGTTCAGTTCAGTCGCTTAGTCATATCTGACTCTGCGACCACATGGAGTGCACCACACCAGTCTTCCCTGTCCATCACCAACTCCCAGAGCTTGCTCAAACTCATGTCCATTGAGTCAGTGATGCCATCCAACCATCTCATCCTCTGTAGTCCCCTTCTCCTCCTACCTTCAATCTTTCCCACCATCAGGGTCTTTTCCAATGAGTCAGTTCTTCATATCAGGTGGCCAAAGTACTGGAGTTTCAGCTTCAGCATCACTCCTTTCAATGAATATTCAGGACTGATTTCCATTAGAATGGACTGGTTGGATCTCCTTTCTGTCCAAGGGACTCTCAAGAGTCTTCTCCAAAACCACAGTTGAAAAGCATCAATTCTTTGGTGCTCAGCTTTCTTTATAGTCCAACTGTCACATCCATACAGGACTACTGGAAAAATCATGGCCTTGACTAGACGGAACTTGTGGGCAAAGTAAAGTCTCTGCTTTTTAATATGCTGTCTAGGTTGGTCATAGCTTTTCTTCCAAGGAGCAAGTGTCTTCAATTTCATGGCTTCAGTCACAATCTGCAGTGATTTTGGAGCCCAAAAAATGAAATCTATCACTGTTTCCATTGTTTCCCCATCTATTTGCCATGAAGTGATGGGACCAGATGCCATGATCTTAGTTTTCTGAATGTTGAGCTTTACCCTTTTCAACTCTCTTTTCACTCACTTTTTCACTCTCCTCTTTCACTTTCATCAAGAGGCTCTTTAGTTCTTCTTCACTTTCTGCCATAAGGGTGGTGTCATCTGCATATCTGAGTTTATTGATATTTCTCCCAACAATCTTGATTCCAGCTTGTGCTTCATCCAGTCCAGCATTTCTCATGATGTACTCTGCATATAAGTTAAATAAGCAGGGTGACAATATACAGCCTTGATGTACTCCTTTTCCTATTTGGAACCAGTCTGTTGTTCCATGTCCAGTTCTAACTGTTGCTTCCTGACCTGCATACACATTTCTCAGGAGTTAGGTCAGGTGGTCTGGTATTCCCATCTCTTTCAGAATTTTCCACAGTTTATTGTGATCCACACAGTCAAAGGCTTTGGCATAGTCAATAAAGCAGAAATAGATGTTTTTCTGGAACTCTCTTGCTTTTTTGATGATCCAGCAGATGTTGGCAATTTGATCTCTGGTTCCTCTGCCTTTTCTAAAACCAGCTTGAACATCTGGAAGTTCACAGTTTACATAATGTTGAAGCCTGGCTTGGAGAATTTTGAGCATTACTTTGCTAGCATGTGAGATGAATACAATTGTGCAGTAGTTTGAGCATTCTTTGGCATTGCTTTTCTTTGGGATTGGAATGAAAACTGACCTTTTCCAGTCCTGTGGCCACTGCTGACTTTTCCAAATTTGCTGGCATATTGAGTGCTGCACTTTCACAGCATCATCTTTCAGGATTTGAAATAGCTCAACTGGAATTCCATCACCTCCACTAGCTTTGTTCGTAGTGATGCTTCCTAAGGCCCACTTGACTTCACATTCCAGGATATCTGGCTCTAGGTGAGTGATCACACCATCGTGATTATCTGGGTCATGAAGATCTTTTTTGTACAGTTCTTCTGTGTATTCTTGCCACTTTTTCTTATATCTCCTGCTTCTGTTAGGTCCATACCATTTCTGTCCTTTATCGTGCCAATTTTTGCATGAAATATTACCTTGGTATCTCTAATTTTCTTGAAGAGATCTCTAGTCTTTCCCATTCTATTGTTTCCCTCTATTTCTTTGCACTGATCACCAAGGAAGCCTTTCTTACCTCTCTTTGCTATTCTTTGGAACTCTGTATTCAAATGGGTATATATTTCCTTTTCTCCTTTGCCTTTTGCTTCTTTTCTCTTCTTAGCTATTTGTAAGGCCTCCTCAGACAACCATTTTCCTTTTTTGCATTTCTTTTTCTTGGGGATGTTCTTGATTCCTGTCTCCTGTACAATGTCACAAACCTCCGTCCATAGTCCTTCAATCACTCTATCAGATTTAATCCCTTGAATCTATTTCTCACATCCACTGTATAATCTTAAGGTATTTGATTTAGGTCATACCTGAATGGTCTAGTGGTTTTCCCTACTTTATTCAATTTAAGTTTGAATTTGGCAATAAGGAGTTCATGATCTGAGCCACAGTCTGCTCCCAGTCTTGTTTTTGCTGACTGTATAAAGCTTTTCCACGTTTGGCTGCAAAGAATAGAATCAATCTGATTTTGGTATTGACCATCCAGTGATGTCCATGTGTAGAGTCTTCTCTTGTGTTGTTGGAAGAGGGTGTTTGCTATGACTAGTGCGTTCTCTTGGTAAGACTCTGTTAAACTTTAACCTGCTTCATTTTGTACTCCAATGCCAAATTTTCCTGTTAATCCAGGTATCTCTTCACTTCCTACTTTTGCATTCCAGTCCTCTATAATGAACAGGACATCTTTTTTGGGTGTTATTTCTAGAAGGTCTTGTAGGTCTTCATAGAGATGTTCAACTTCAACTTCTTCAGCGTTACTGGTTGGGGCATAGACTTGGATTACTGTGATACTGAATGGTTTGCCTTGGAAATGAACAGAGATCATTCTGTCGTTTTTGAGATTGCATCCAAGTACTGCATTTCGGACTCTTCTGTTGACTGTGAAGGCTACTCCATTTCTTCTAAGGGATTCTTGCCCACAGTAGTAGATATAATGGTCATCTGAGTTAAATTCACCCATTCCAGTCCATTTTAGTTCACTGATTCCAAGAATGTTGATGTTCACTCTTGCCATTTCCTGTTTGACCACTTACAATTTGCCTTGATTCATGGACCTAACATTCCAGGTTCCTATGCAATATTACTCTTTACAGCATCGCATTTTACTTCCATTACCAGTCACATCCATAACTGGGTGTTGTTTTTGTTTTGGCTCTGTCTCTTCACTCTTTCTGGAGTTATTTCTATGCTGATCTCTAGTAGCATACTGGGTACCTACCAACCTGGGGAGTTCATCTTTCAGTGTCCTATCTTTTTGCCTTTTCATACTGTTTATGGGGTTCTCAAGGCAAGAATACTGAAGTGGTTTGCCATTCCCTTCTCCAGTGGACCACATTTTGTCAGAACTCTCCACCCTGACCCATCCGTCTTGGGTGGCCCTACAGGGCATGGCTCATAGTTTCATTGACTTAGACAAGGCTGTGGTCCATGTGATCAGTTTGGTTAGTTTTCTGTGATTGTGGTTTTCATTCAGTCTGCCCTATGATGGAGAAGGATAAGACACTTATGGAAGCTTCCTGATTGGAGAAACTGACTGAGGGAAAAACTAGATCTTGTTCTGATGGGCAGGGCCATGCTCAGTAAATCTTTAATCCAATTTTATGTTAATGGGCGGAGCTGTGCTCCCTCCCTATTGTTTGACCTGAGGCCAAACTATGGTGGAGGTAATGCAGATAATGGTGACCTGCTTCAAAAGGTCCCATGCATGCACTGCTGCACTCAGTAACCCCAACTCTGCAGCAGGCCACTCCCTACCCACATCTCCACTGGAGACTCCTGGACACTCACGGACAAGTCTGGGTCAGTCTCTTGTGGGGTCACTACTCCTTTCTCCTGGGTCCTGGTGCACACAAGCTTTTGTTTGTGCCCTCCAAGAGTCTGTTTCCCCAGTCCTGTGGAAGTTCTGACGGCTCTATGGTGGGATTATGGCAACCTCCTCCAAGAGGGCTTATGCCATAGCAGGTCTACTGAACCCAGAGGCCCTGCCCCTGTAGCAGTCCACTGCTGACCCATACCTCAAACACAGTTCTGGCTCAGTGTCTGTGAGGTCTCTGGGTCCTGGTGCACACAGGGTTTGTTTGAGTGCTCCAAGCATCTCTGGCAGGTATGGGGTTTGATTCTAAATGCGATTTTGCCCCTTCTACCATCTTGCTTGGGCTTCTCCTTTGCCCTTGGATGTGGGGTATCTTTTTTTGGTGGGATCCAACATTCTCCTGTTGATGGCTGTTCAGCAGCAAGTTGAAATTTTGGAGTTCTTCCAGGAGAAGATGTCTTGATTTAAGTTCATCTTATCTATCTATATGCATTGTATTTAAGTTCTCTCTGGTGTTTTAAGTTCTTTCCTTTTTTGAGGCAGCCTTATTTAAAGATTGTTGTTGGTATTGTTGTTCAGTCGCTAAGTTGTATTCAACTCTTTGTGACCCTATGGACTGTAGCACGCCAGGTTCTTCTATTCATGGGGTTCTCTAGGCAAGAATACCAGAGTGGGATGCCATTTCCTTCTCTAGGGGATATTCCTGGACCAAAGATCAAACTCGGGTCTCCTACGTGGGCAGGCAGATTCTTTATCACTGAGCCATTAAGAACTTGAATTCTGGAGGCAAACTACCCAGGTTTTGACCCCACCTCTGCTAGTAGTTAGCTATGTGCCCTTGGACAAACTACTTAACCTTTTTGTGCCTTGGTTTCTACATCTGCAAAACTAAGAAAATAATAAAATGCATTTCCTAGTATTGTGATGAAAATTAAGTGAATGATTATAGGTAAGGTATTCAGAATGGTAGCTACACATAGGAAGTTCTCTATAAGTGTTTGTTATACAAATGAAATAAAAAGCTTAAAGACAGTCATTGATTAGATTCCATTTGGACAATGCCAGATAAATGGCTAGCACTTTGCTTGTCTTAGATTATCATCAAAATGTGATCTCTCTGGTTTTACACTGATCTTTCCTGTGTGCATTGACATCCATTTTAACATAATGACATCATTTCATTTCACTTTGGCCTCAGCTGTTAACAGTGCTATTGAACACTTGGTTGGGATTAATTTATCTTTCACATTTTCATATGGCTTTCACAGTGTAGGAAAATCCTCGTGATATACTAACCAATTTTATTTCTAGAAAATTCAGTCTTGGAGGTAAGTGATAACTGCTAAGAATGCTCATTAAAAATCACAAGCTCTATTACAACTCATCTAGCAATTTCAATGTTTTCTTCTTTTGCTTAATTATGGAACCTACCTTGATTTGAGCTCATAGTATTCTGAATATAATCTTTACACTTTATCTGATTCCATTCTAGGTAACGGCAACCACTCCAGTATTCTTGCCTGGAAAATCCTATGGACAGAGGAGCCTGGCGGGCTACAGTTCATGGAGTTGCAAAGAGTCGGACATGACTGAGTGACTAACACTTCAAAAACTACACCTCTTAAGAACCAGTATACAATCATGATACAAAGCCATGTATCTGTACAAACTTGTATTTTTTAAAATGTTTGTCTACTTTACTTTAATCTTAAGTTGTATTTTGCTGCCATCTGAGCACTAGAGAGATAACTATGAAGAATCAAGGTATAAAACAGGAGTAGAAAAAAATCCCTGGCCATCAATGTTACTGGTGGCTAGCAACCCATCAGCCCAACAGGTAAATTTCAAAAGCCAAACTACTTGATATGTATATGCCAAATGAGCTTCCAGCTGAATAAAGTGAATACCAATATGGGTATTTAGAAGTGGGTCCTTCTCATAGAAGCCTTGACACACACCTTTGACCTTTAACTGGGGTGCTCAAACATGGCCTGTGATGATGACTCCCAGTGAAGGCTCTGTGCTGTGCTTGGCTGCATTTCTATCTGAGTGCCAACAGCAAGATAAATGAAAGACTGGTTCACTGGAGTACTGGTGGTTTGGGGCCTATTGATTTTTGGTCCATTCTCTTTAAAAGTGAGATCTAAAAAGTTGACAGAGGGTCATTAATTTCATCATATACTTGTCGTCTCATCCATAACCAATCTGGGTCTGAGTGTGCTTGTCACTCTGTGTTTGCACTTTATTTGTTTAGGGTTTTCTTGGTGATTTCACTTTTTTTTTTTTTTTTGCTTTTTACTTCAGCCCTTTAAATAAAGAAAGAAAGAAAAAAAAAAGAAATGCTTGTGTTTTTTTTGGATCTTTCCTGAAATTGATTTGGGGATGAGAAAATTATAAAGATAGATATATAGAGAAGAGATTTGGATAATGGGAAACATTTAAAAGACTCACAAAAGTCTCTGCCAGCTGCCTTCTAACCTTGGTTTAAAAAAAAACACATAAAATTCATCAATCATAATTATTTAATTAGCCCGCCAATTTAATCAACACTTACAAAGGTGAACTGGTGGCTTGTTTTAATGAAATATTAAAATCCAAGTTGACAACATTCTTTTATGAAAAGCTTGTGGGTTCGTAATAAACACTGTTGAAATGTGTAAAAATAATTGATAGTAGTGACCATTAATTGAGTTTCTTTGGCTATAAGTTCTGAACAAGTCGTCCACCAATCCTTCAAGAAATACCAAACTGAGTTTTAAGATATCATGAAAACCTCTTATTGTTGTGATTTTTACTGTGTTATGATGGCAGGTTTATTTTTTGTTTGTTTTTTAGCAGGGTAAAGAGAGTTTGGCAGCCTCCATAATTATTATTGAAATAACCATCAAATAAAATCTTTAAGCCTGGCTGAATATTCAATGAGCTGTGTAAATCTGGAGTGCATGAAGCAATAACACAGGGTAAGAGTAGAAATCCAGAGGAATAAGCATGGGGTTTTAGATAATTCTGCAGCAGCCATCCAAGACAGCACTGTCCTGCCTAACTTGGAACATGGTCAATTCTACAGTATCTGTTTTGAAACCCCAATGCAAGGCGACCAATAAGGAAAGCAAAAGAAAATATGATTAAGCTCATGGGCCAAGGCAAGGAAATCCAGTATTAATAATATCACGACCTGCCAGTAAATCTCTATTTTATAGGTGAAGAAATACATTTCTACTTTAAAGTGTGTTTTTATATACCCTCGAGTGCCCAACTAGTTAACTACCAAGGGAGCTCTACATGATTTAGAAGTTAATCCTTCAAACGGCTAACAATTGAATGCCTCAGCTATTTGTAGTTTCCTACCACTGGCTAATTCCATTTTTGTTTCATATGTTTTGGTGGTAAGCTTTCATTGTTCGCTGACACTGAGGTTGTGAATCTAGTTAATTTAGTTAAAATGAGGCTGGGAGTTTTCACAGTTTTCTGCTGGCAGCAACCAGACCAGAGAGAACATGGAGTGAACACTTTACAAAGAAACCAACATGGAAGAAAATTTCAGATGACCCAACTCAGGGTCAACTTTAACAAGCACGGAGCTAGGATGCAAATAAATATCTTTAAATGTGTCAAGGCGTCCGGTATCTGAAAATGTTTGATTCTTTGCATTATCTCTGACCCTGAGGTTATTTTTTTTTGAGCCAATTAACTTCTCCTCCTTTTATTTCAAGCTATTTTTCTTCAATGCCCTTGCTTGAAATTTTAGTAAAGGGCAAACCCAATGGCCTCTATGTGCTTTTTACCAGCAAAACCTCTAGATTTTTTTTTGCATCTACCTATCCCTAATGACTGGGCTTTCCAGGTGGTCCTAGTGGTAAAGAACCTGCCTGCAAATGCAGTAGACCCGAGACGTGGGTTCGATCCCTCAGTTGGGAAGATCCTAAGGAAGAAAGCATGTCAACCCACTGCAGTATTCTTGCCTGGAGAATCGTATGGACAGAGGAGTCTGGAGGGCTACAGTCCATAGTGTCACAAAGAGTTGGACACAACTGAAGGGACTTAGCATTCATGCTTGCATCCCTAATGACTATCAAAGGAATGGACTTCCCCATTCCTTCCAAGACAAGCACTTGCTCTATCACCCCTCACTGTCCCAGGGCCCCCTAAACTTCTCCTTTTAGCTGCTCAAAGGCACAAGTCTCATTGCCACATTCCTTCCCATTGGTTCCTCTTTCCTCTTCACTGGATAAAGGCCTCCTTGTCCCTCTGTCTCAACACAGGCATCCTTTGCTCAAGACATCTTTGCTAACTCTTCACACCAAGTCTGGTCCAACGGTCTCACATTCACTTTCTTGTGCACACAACTGCATACTTAATTCTTTATAGCACTAAACAAGATTGTAATGAAACAATCAATTACGCAGTGTATGTATGTATGATGTAATTAACTTTTTAATATCTGTCTTTCTCATTAGAATGCCAACCTCTGTGTAGTCCAGGACAATAGCTGTCTCATTCATTTTCCTATGCTCCAGCTAGACATTCAGAATTTTGTTGAATGAATGAACCCAATGCAGGACCAGTTATCTCACTGGCAAAATAGAATAAAAAGAAATCCGTGTCTCTTAATGTTGTTACTAGGATCAAACGATTTAACAAATATGTGAAAAATACTCTCTATGTAATCAAATGTTATAGGCACTATTGTAGTGGTTTTTGTTGTATCCCTTTCTGATATACAGAAGCAATTTTTTAAAGGAATTTGTCTAATGATGACTACTCTGATCTTCCTTCATGCAAAAACAGCCAGCCACTAGCCTGGAAGGAGTCCCACAGTCTCCCTCATCTACCTCCATGGTTCTTACTCAGACCACCACCTAGAAATTTGATTTCAGACTTTCATCATTCCATTTTAATCCCCATCTTGTTTGAGTTTAAAAAAAACTTAGGGACATTGTAATGGATGTTAAAATGTAAAGTTCTTCTAGGACAAAACAAGATTCTGCCTAGAGGAATTTATATTCTAATAGTGGAAATGGACATAGGAACAGGTCATTATAACTCCAGTCAAATTCTGTAACAGAAGGAGCCATAGAATTCTATCAGATTTTAAGAGTAAAGCACTAAACCCAATCTGGAGCCTCAGGAACAACTTCACAGACTAAATGGTGACTGAGCTGATTCGGTAAAGGTGGTAAGAGTGTTCCCTGCAGAACAAGCAGGATGCACAAGATGTGAATGTGTGAAAGAGGACTTCCCTGGTGGTCTAGTGGTTAAGAATTTGCCTGCCAATTCAGGGCACGCGGGTTTGACTCCTGGTCCAGGAAGATCCCACATGCTGCAGAACAACTAAGCCTGTGCACCACAACTACTGAGCCCATGCACTGAGAACCCACGCTCCACCACAAGAGAAGCCACCACAATCCAGTCCTTATCTACATCTCGATGTTCTAAAAGCTGCATAGGAACCTACATCTAAGACATGGTTTTCTTAGATAGAAGTAAAATTGCCAAAATTAGAATTGCCAAAGCCCCAGATCAACTGAATGACTTAAAATCAAAATCCCTACTCCATCATACCTATTCTAGCATCAGCCAAATGGAGCTGCTTGAGAAAAGCTATTCTCCACAATAATTTTCTTTCTGAAAAACCAATCATGTAAGTATGAAAGATGTACATTAAAGTTTTTAAATATGTTTGTTTTCTCTCATGCAGAAGTCCTCCTCCCTCTCTCTCATCCTGCAGTGCCCCCTTGCATTCATAAACTCTCTGTGTCCACAGAGATACAATTTTTTTCCTAAGAAGCCATTAATTTTTGAGTTTGAGAAATATGAAATAGACAAAGTGGGTAATTTTTCACACTTGGAAGAATTTCCCCATTATGTTCTGACTTCTTTTCTCGCACAGCTGAAAAGAGATTAATAAAATTCACTTTTCCCATTAATTGGCTTCACAGATTGCCATGGAAGGTGATACTCAACCAAGTCAAATAAAACAGAAAATGCCTAAAGCGTGTATTTATCCCAACCAAGAAGCTGTGGTCATCACAGCTAGCCTTCCCAAGAAACTGATATGATATTAAAGCCCAAACTTTGCATAAATTGCTGAATTATCCTGTTCTCCAAAAGGCACCCAAGCATTAGGAAAAAAGAAGTTTCCTTTTAAAATTTCAAAAAGTATCATTAGCCAACATATGCCAACAATGTAAACATTTATGTGATTACAGCACTTGTCAAATCATTTCATTTTACAGAATTTTGGAGTTGGAACAATTCTAGCTTGTCATGAAGCTCTTTCCCTTGTGGTTCAGCTGGTAAAGAATCCGCCTGCAATGAGGGAAACCTGGGTTTGATTCCTGGGTTGGGAACATCCCCTGGAGAATGGAAAGGCTATCCACTCGAGTATTCTGGCCTGGAGAATTCCATGGACTGTATAGTCCATTGGGTCACAAAGAGTCAGACACGACTGAGCGATTTTCATTTCACTTCACTTCTGACTAGAAGGTGGAGCTTCCATAAGACAAGAAGGCACAAAAGTGGACTTCTCCATAGGTCCAGTGGTTAAGACTCTGAGCTTCCACTGCAGGGGACACAGGTTCCATTACTAATCTAGAAACTAAGATTTCTGCATGTCCTGCAGCACACTCAAACAAACAAACAAAAAAGACACAAAAGATGCACCCAAGGTATTGAATAGACCCCCCCTCTATTACAGTCATAAGAAAAGACCAAGGAGGGAAAAAATTTTTTTTTAATCCTGTGAGATTACATTTAAACTCTGAGGTCTAGGGAGCTCTTACTTTAACATTCAGAAGAAGTCCAAAGATTTGGATTTCATCTTATGGAAGAGTGGGGAAAGGGGGCTTCTTGATGACAGCAAAACTACAGTCAGGTCATCTGAGGTCATCCTGAGCAGTTATAAAAGCATTCCTTCATAACCTGTCCTTCCTATTGAAGCTCACCGCTATCAGAATAACACAGCCCTGTCATCAGTCTCTACCATAGAGGGAGGGAAGTAGGAAGGAGGGTAGCAAGCGCTATTCATTACATTGGCCCCCTCTATCCACATGCTATTTGTTCTATTTCCAGTCAGAGGAGACATTCTGAGGGGTCAGGAGTAACAGCATTTGACGTGTAAGTTCAGTAAGTCACAAAGGAAGAAATACCTTGCGAATCCTCAAGGTCTTACTGCCAGAGGGTAAATTGTGATGAATCTGGTGTACCTATCATCCAGGAACAAAATGAAACTAAACATCACTTTTGGTTGTTCATCAGGGAATTTCAGTTCACTTTAATTGCTCAGACGTGCCCGACTCTGCGACCCCATGGACTGCAGCACTCCAGGCTTCCCTGTCCGTAACCAACTCCCGGAGCTTGCTCCATCAAGTCTGTGATGCCATCCAAACATCTCATCCTCTGTCATCCCCTTCTCCTCCTGCCTTCAATCTTTCCCAGCATCAGGGTCTTTTGAAAAAAGCCCATTTTAAAGATTGATATATTCAAATAGCTGAAGATGAGCCTAGTCCATTTATTTTTAATTACAGCAAGAAAAGCATTTAAATACCCAATATTTTCAAAATCTATTCATCTATATTTTTGCTTCAAATTTTTTCTTAGTTTGTCTCAGAAGTACGGTAGGTTTCAGCTTTAAATTCTGGGCTCCTATTCTGTCTTACTTATACCTCGCAGGCTTTCAATAAATATATTTAAAGGGAAGCAGATGTGCTGCTTAATCAGATAATGGAGAACACTGATAAAACCAAGTAAAACTTCTCAGAAAAGTCATAAATTCTTTGGGCTTGGACCTCAACAAAGGAGAAAGTATATCCCAACTGACCAATAGTTATTCTTTCTCGAAGTCCTAAGCTCCATGGTACTGCAGCAAAATATGTGCCTCTAATTTCTACTTTTTCTTTCCTCCAAACTCTTCATCAAAATACCCTGAGTCATATTTTTATAATCATTTAGGTGAACAAAGCACTTCTGTGTCCCTTTCATTTCTCCTGTTTCTTCTCCCTTAATTTTCCATTTTCCAACTATACAATTCACTCTGTTTGTGTTTTTCCTGACTGTTCCATTCATGTCCTCTACTTTCATGACGGACTTTTGTTTATGCCCCCTTGGTTGTAGCAACCACGCTTTGTTGTCCATGTGTCAGGGACCATTGGTTTAAAATCTGCAGCTGTGTAGACTTGAACTAGACTTCTTGTTATCTGGATGAAAAAAATGCAACAAAGTACTGCCATGATTGAGTGTGGAAGGGTTCTAATGGTTTTCCTCTCCCTACTCAAGAGTTCGATCATTCAAGGGCACTCATACTATTGAATAAGAAAATAATGATAATATAAACGGTAATGTTTATTTTTTTAATCACTCCAATTTATATAGAATCCTACTCCTATTTTCTCAATCAACAAAAATTTCTTGGACTAGGTTAATGATAATGATGACTTATGGTTAGGGAAACATGTCGAATGTTCTAGTGTATCAGTCAAAACACTTACTGAGCCCCTATTTTGTGACTGTCTTATAGCTTACCAATATATAAAGATGTCATGACCACTGTCAAAGATTTAGAATCATTGATGTAACATAGGGAAGCATTCATTAGGATCCAACAGTCAACTGGCTTTCAAAATGAGTTCCACAGCAGTAGTTCCAAACCTGTACAAGAATCAGAATAATCTCGGAGACTTTTTAAGAAATATAGAATCCTGGTTTCTACCCTAGAACTTATGAAAAACATTGTCTAGAAGTAGACTCAAGAATTTGTATTTTTAAAATGTCCCTGGTGATCATAATGATCACCTGATTTGTAAGTTGCTATCTATCTGATTTTCATTCTAAACCACCAGCTGGCCAAAAACCAACAGATATATAAGGTCCCTGGCCACTGAAAAGAGAAAAGAAAGACCGTTGTCCCCAAATGTTTTGAAGTTAGAAATTTACCAACACAATCTTGAGACCACTGAGCAGTCACTACCTTTCTGTTGTCTTACAAGTTACATGAGGGAAGCAATGTATTAGGACACCTAGAAACTACTGGTTTTGAGTCAAGGAGGGTGAAGCCAATTATAGACACAGCAAAAGGGAAGGAAGAATACAAATATATATAATTGAATCTATAGGAAGGTTCTCAGAGAGAGAGGCCACTCTTGTGCTTCTCCTCTTTTTTGCCTATGAGC